>NC_053491.1:309124590-309402636 GCF_905171775.1 Rana temporaria
GATAAACCACCAAAAACATGGCGCAGCCAATGTTAAGTATGGACGTCGGAACCGAGTTGAATTTTTCAAATTTTACGTCGTTTGCGTAACTCGTCCGTGAATGGGGCTGGCCGTAGTTTACGTTCACATTGAAAGCATGATGATTTGCCAAAAGTCATTTGGAGCATGCGCACTGGGATACGTCCACGGACGGCGCATGCGCCGTTCGATCGAAACGTTATTTACATGGGGTCACACTTAATATACATAAAACACGCCCACAGCTTCAACATTTGAATTAGGTGGGCTTACGCCGGCCCTAATACGCTACACCGCCGTAACTTCGGCGGCAAAATCTTTGAAAATACCATACTCGCCTCTCAAAGTTACAGCGGCGTAGCGTATAGGAGATACGCTACGCCCGCCTAAAGGTGTGTGAATCTACCCCTCTGTCTTTATTTTGACAATAGACATAGAAGCCTGTATAGTCTTGCTCCCAAACTCTACTGTAGTAAGAACTGCTGGATACACCCTGTATTATTTAAAAAATATATGATGTGATGACCAGCTAGCCTCTTTGCAGACTTTATCCAGAGAAAATCCTGCCTGTGCCGCCCAAGAAGATGACATTGCCCTGGTTGAGTGAGCTATAACCACCTCTGGAAGATCCTTCCCGGCTCTATATGCCCGGTGAATATTTTTTACTAGATGGTTCTGGCCGAGGCCTCTTTCCCTTTAATATTTTCATGGATGATGATGAAAAAGTCTGTCACAACGTCTGAATGTAGAAGTAGTCTGGAGATAGGCTTTGAGGACTTTTGGAATGCCCAACTCATGCAGATTAGTATCTGATTCCGCTGGGAAGGCTGGAAGCACCCATTCACTGGAAAGATCGATGCCACTTTTGGGACAAAATGATCCAATGGTCTCAGCACAACCCTGTCTGGGAAGAACATGGAATAAGGTTCTGCCGCCCCCAATTCTTGGAGCCGACACCCTTCCCCCTGAAATTATGGCTAATAGAAAAGCCGATTTTAAGGAGATATCCCATAAAGAACCGTCTGTCAGAGTACGATGAGGGTTTGCGAGAAAATTGAGGACTACTGCCAGGTCCCATTGAGGGGACCTATTTCTCTTGGGAGTGCCTGGTCTAATTACCACTCTCATGAAGTGCTCCACAAGCAGGTTTGCTGCCCATTTCCTTTGGGTAAGAGCCACGATGGCTGAAATTTGCACCTGAAGCAAACTAAACCCCAAATCCAATCAGGATTGCAGGAAAGACAGGATTTGAGATAAATTTGGGTCACTAGGGTCAAACTGAATCCCAGCTGCAAAGCTTGTGAACCCATTCCATATTCTGGAGTAGATGGCATTGGTTGACCCTTTTATGGAACTCTGTAAAGTTCTAATACCCTCTGGAAAATATCCTAACTCTTGTAACCTTTGTCTTACAATTTCCAGGCCGCTATGGTTAGTCGTGATGGATGCAGATGTAGGGTATCTCCCCCAGACAAAAAGGAGACGAGTAATCACCGGCAGAGTGAGCGGTGTGCATTGCCAGAGAGACCCATGTTTTGAGGCCAGTAAGGAGAAAACTGTGACGACTGTCAAAAAAATCTCCTCAGGAATTTCAGAATTAAAGAAATTGGAGGGAAGGCATCTGATGGATGAGGGTAGCGTGAGAGGAACTGGTTCACCTTGTAGTTGGCTGATGAGGCAAACAGATCCAGTTGCAGGCAACCCCACTTGTGTATGATCCGCTGGAACACTTCGGGGTGAAGGGAACATTCATTGGGATCCTTGAATTGTCTGGATAGATGATCTGCTTCCAAATTCTGATAGCCTGGACGATATATGGGCCTCAAATCTGGGATATATTGCTGGGCCAAAGTCATGATCGGTTCCACCTCTCTCAAGAGGGATTGGCTGTGTGTGCCACCTTGTCGCTGTATATAGGACACTGCCGCCGTGTTGTCCAGACGGAGTAGGACTGGAAGACCCTGAATGTGTGGCAGTAAAGTGTTCAATGTCATGAATGCTGGTAGGAGTTCCTGACAGGCCCGGATTGGCCATAGGGCAAACCGGGCATTTGCCCGGTGGGCCGCGGCCGCCGGGCCACTGTTCTGACTTGCGGGGCCAAGGCAGGCTGCTCTTTAAGCCCGCGCCGGTCCTCCGACCTTTCCGCGGCCGCCCGGCTGCCAGTTCAGCCTCAGGCTCAGCCTTCGGCGTCGGCATCAGCAGCTCCTGAAGGGGGAGGGACTAGAGGAGACACCGCTCCACGGCCGCCAATGAAGTTCAGCCGTTGGTGCCGGGGGGCGTGACCAGGAAGGGAGAGGAGCCTGCTACAGCATGTGTTCTGCCGATGGGATCTCTCAGCAAAAACGTAAGTGCAGCCCCTGTAACCTGAATAGGAGGAGCGGTGGCTGCATATAGAAGAATAATTCTCTCCATCGTCCCCCCGCGGTCTCTGAATGCTTGCTTCTGCTCCTCTCCCTCTCGCAGGCATTCAGGTACTGCGGGAAGAAGATGGAGAGAATGATTCTTCTATATGCAGCCAACCCACCGCTCCTCCTATCCTGCTCATCTCTGCTGCCCACCCCAGTGCTCTCTAGTCTCTACCCCCCCCAGTGCTCTCTAGTCTCTACCCCCCACAGTGCTCTCTAGTCTCTACCCCCCACAGTGCTCTCTAGTCTCTACCCCCCACAGTGCTCTCCACCTCCCCCCATGCTCTCCACCTCCCTCCTGTGTTCTTCACCTCCCCCCTGTGCCCTCTGCCCCTCTCACTATGCTCTACACTTCCCCCTGTGCTCTTCACCTCCCCCCAATGCTCTCCAACACCCCCAGTGCTCTCTAGCCCCCCCCCCCAGTGCTCTCCAGCCTCACCTTCTCTCCACCTCCATCCTGTGTTCTCCACCTCCCCCCATGCTCTATGCTGCCCCCCTGTGCCCTCCATCTCTCTCCCTGTGCCCTTTATCTCTCCCCCTGTGCTCTCCACCTCCCCCCTGTGCCCTCCGTCTCTTCCCCTGTGCCCTCCGTCTCTCCCCCTATGCTCTCCACCTCCCCCCATGCTCTGCGCTGCCCCCTGTGCCCTCCGTCTCTCCCCCTGTGCTCTCCACCTCCCCCCATGCTCTACGCTGCCCCCTGTGCCCTCTGCCTCTCCCCCTGTGCTCTCCACCTCCCCCTGTGCTCTTTTCAATTCCCCCTAATTCTCTACAGAATTCCCCCTCCTCCATCTCTCTCCCTGTGCTCTCCACCTTCCCAATGCTCTACGCTGCCCCCCCTGTGCCCTCCGCCTCTCGCCCTGTGCTTTTCACTGCCCCCTGTGCTCTCTACCTCCCCCATGCTCTACACTGCCCCCTGTACCCTCTGCCTCTCCCCCTGTGCTCTCCACCTCCCCCTGTGCTCTTTTCAATTCCCCCTAATTCTCTCCAGTCCCCCCCAGTGCTCTCCAGCCCCCCCCAGTGCTCTCTATCCCCCCCAGTGCTCTCCAGCCCCCCTCTTCTCTCCACCTCCCTCCTGTGCTCTCCACCTCCCCCCATGCTCTAGGCTGCCCCCTATGACCTCCATATTTCCCCCTGTGCTCTCCACCTTCCCAATTCTCTACGCTGCCCCCCCCCTGTGCCCTCTGCCTCTCCCCCAGTGCTTTCTAGCCTCCCCAGTGCCCTCTAGCCTCCCCTGTGCTCTCTAGCCTCCCCTGTGCTCTCTAGCCTCCCCTGTGCTCTCCAGCCCCCCAGTGCTCTTTAACACCCCAGCCCAGTGCTTTCCACCTCCCACATGCTCTACGCTGCCCCCCTGTGCCCTCCGTCTCTCTCCCTGTGCTCTCCACCTTCCCAATGCTCTACGCTGCCCCCCCTGTGCCCTCCGCCTCTCCCCCTGTGCTTTTCACTGCCCCCTGTGCTCTCCACCTCCCCCATGCTCTACACTGCCCCCTGTGCCCTCTGCCTCTCCCCCTGTGCTCTCCACCTCCCCCTGTGCTCTTTTCAATTCCCCCTAATTCTCTCCAACCCCCCCGTGCTTTCCAGCCACCCCAGTGCTCTCCACCTCCCCCCATGCTCTATGCTGCCCCCTGTGCCCTCTGCCTCTCCCCCAGTGCTTTTTAGCCCCCCCTGTGCTCGCCACCTCCCCCATGCTCTATGCTGCCCCCTGTACCCTCTGCCTCTCCCCCAGTGCTCTCTAGCCCCCCAGTGCTCTCCACCTCCTCCCATGCTCTACGTTGCCCCCCTGTGCCCTACGCTTCTCCCCCAGTACTCTCCAGCCCCCCATTGATCTTCACCTACCCCCTGTGCTCTCCACCTCCTCCCGTGCTCTCTGCTGCCCCCCCTGTGCCCTTCGCCTCCCCCCAGTGATCTTCACCTCCCCCAATGATCTCCACCTCCCCCATGTGCTCTTCGCCCCCGTGCTCTCCTGCCCTCCCTGTACTCTCTGCCCCACCCTGTGTTTTTGCTTCCCCCTGTGCTCTCCAACCCCCCACTCCCTGTGCTCTCCAGGCCCCCATGCTCTCCAGCCCCCTTGTGCTCTCCTCTTCCTCCCTGTGTTCTCTGCCTCTCCCCCGTGCTCTCACCCCACCCCATGTTCTCAAGGTTCTTCCCGGTGCTCTCTGCCCCCCCCCCCCTGCTCTTTCCCTGTCCCCTTGCCCCCTGCACCTTTGCAGGGTTTCCCCCTCCCCTCTCCCCGGGGATCCCTCAGGATGAAAAAGCCGATTTTAAGGAGATATCCCATAAAGAACCGTCTGTCAGAGTACGATGAGGGTTTGCGAGAAAATTGAGGACTACTGCCAGGTCCCATTGAGGGGACCTATTTCTCTTGGGAGTGCCTGGTCTAATTACCACTCTCATGAAGTGCTCCACAAGCAGGTTTGCTGCCCATTTCCTTTGGGTAAGAGCCACGATGGCTGAAATTTGCACCTGAAGCAAACTAAACCCCAAATCCAATCAGGATTGCAGGAAAGACAGGATTTGAGATAAATTTGGGTCACTAGGGTCAAACTGAATCCCAGCTGCAAAGCTTGTGAACCCATTCCATATTCTGGAGTAGATGGCATTGGTTGACCCTTTTATGGAACTCTGTAAAGTTCTAATACCCTCTGGAAAATATCCTAACTCTTGTAACCTTTGTCTTACAATTTCCAGGCCGCTATGGTTAGTCGTGATGGATGCAGATGTAGGGTATCTCCCCCAGACAAAAAGGAGACGAGTAATCACCGGCAGAGTGAGCGGTGTGCATTGCCAGAGAGACCCATGTTTTGAGGCCAGTAAGGAGAAAACTGTGACGACTGTCAAAAAAATCTCCTCAGGAATTTCAGAATTAAAGAAATTGGAGGGAAGGCATCTGATGGATGAGGGTAGCGTGAGAGGAACTGGTTCACCTTGTAGTTGGCTGATGAGGCAAACAGATCCAGTTGCAGGCAACCCCACTTGTGTATGATCCGCTGGAACACTTCGGGGTGAAGGGAACATTCATTGGGATCCTTGAATTGTCTGGATAGATGATCTGCTTCCAAATTCTGATAGCCTGGACGATATATGGGCCTCAAATCTGGGATATATTGCTGGGCCAAAGTCATGATCGGTTCCACCTCTCTCAAGAGGGATTGGCTGTGTGTGCCACCTTGTCGCTGTATATAGGACACTGCCGCCGTGTTGTCCAGACGGAGTAGGACTGGAAGACCCTGAATGTGTGGCAGTAAAGTGTTCAATGTCATGAATGCTGGTAGGAGTTCCTGACAGGCCCGGATTGGCCATAGGGCAAACCGGGCATTTGCCCGGTGGGCCGCGGCCGCCGGGCCACTGTTCTGACTTGCGGGGCCAAGGCAGGCTGCTCTTTAAGCCCGCGCCGGTCCTCCGACCTTTCCGCGGCCGCCCGGCTGCCAGTTCAGCCTCAGGCTCAGCCTTCGGCGTCGGCATCAGCAGCTCCTGAAGGGGGAGGGACTAGAGGAGACACCGCTCCACGGCCGCCAATGAAGTTCAGCCGTTGGTGCCGGGGGGCGTGACCAGGAAGGGAGAGGAGCCTGCTACAGCATGTGTTCTGCCGATGGGATCTCTCAGCAAAAACGTAAGTGCAGCCCCTGTAACCTGAATAGGAGGAGCGGTGGCTGCATATAGAAGAATAATTCTCTCCATCGTCCCCCCGCGGTCTCTGAATGCTTGCTTCTGCTCCTCTCCCTCTCGCAGGCATTCAGGTACTGCGGGAAGAAGATGGAGAGAATGATTCTTCTATATGCAGCCAACCCACCGCTCCTCCTATCCTGCTCATCTCTGCTGCCCACCCCAGTGCTCTCTAGTCTCTACCCCCCCCAGTGCTCTCTAGTCTCTACCCCCCACAGTGCTCTCTAGTCTCTACCCCCCACAGTGCTCTCTAGTCTCTACCCCCCACAGTGCTCTCCACCTCCCCCCATGCTCTCCACCTCCCTCCTGTGTTCTTCACCTCCCCCCTGTGCCCTCTGCCCCTCTCACTATGCTCTACACTTCCCCCTGTGCTCTTCACCTCCCCCCAATGCTCTCCAACACCCCCAGTGCTCTCTAGCCCCCCCCCCAGTGCTCTCCAGCCTCACCTTCTCTCCACCTCCATCCTGTGTTCTCCACCTCCCCCCATGCTCCATCTCTCTCCCTGTGCCCTTTATCTCTCCCCCTGTGCTCTCCACCTCCCCCCTGTGCCCTCCGTCTCTTCCCCTGTGCCCTCCGTCTCTCCCCCTATGCTCTCCACCTCCCCCCATGCTCTGCGCTGCCCCCTGTGCCCTCCGTCTCTCCCCCTGTGCTCTCCACCTCCCCCCATGCTCTACGCTGCCCCCTGTGCCCTCTGCCTCTCCCCCTGTGCTCTCCACCTCCCCCTGTGCTCTTTTCAATTCCCCCTAATTCTCTACAGAATTCCCCCTCCTCCATCTCTCTCCCTGTGCTCTCCACCTTCCCAATGCTCTACGCTGCCCCCCCTGTGCCCTCCGCCTCTCGCCCTGTGCTTTTCACTGCCCCCTGTGCTCTCTACCTCCCCCATGCTCTACACTGCCCCCTGTACCCTCTGCCTCTCCCCCTGTGCTCTCCACCTCCCCCTGTGCTCTTTTCAATTCCCCCTAATTCTCTCCAGTCCCCCCCAGTGCTCTCCAGCCCCCCCCAGTGCTCTCTATCCCCCCCAGTGCTCTCCAGCCCCCCTCTTCTCTCCACCTCCCTCCTGTGCTCTCCACCTCCCCCCATGCTCTAGGCTGCCCCCTATGACCTCCATATTTCCCCCTGTGCTCTCCACCTTCCCAATTCTCTACGCTGCCCCCCCCCCTGTGCCCTCTGCCTCTCCCCCAGTGCTTTCTAGCCTCCCCAGTGCCCTCTAGCCTCCCCTGTGCTCTCTAGCCTCCCCTGTGCTCTCTAGCCTCCCCTGTGCTCTCCAGCCCCCCAGTGCTCTTTAACACCCCAGCCCAGTGCTTTCCACCTCCCACATGCTCTACGCTGCCCCCCTGTGCCCTCCGTCTCTCTCCCTGTGCTCTCCACCTTCCCAATGCTCTACGCTGCCCCCCCTGTGCCCTCCGCCTCTCCCCCTGTGCTTTTCACTGCCCCCTGTGCTCTCCACCTCCCCCATGCTCTACACTGCCCCCTGTGCCCTCTGCCTCTCCCCCTGTGCTCTCCACCTCCCCCTGTGCTCTTTTCAATTCCCCCTAATTCTCTCCAACCCCCCCGTGCTTTCCAGCCACCCCAGTGCTCTCCACCTCCCCCCATGCTCTATGCTGCCCCCTGTGCCCTCTGCCTCTCCCCCAGTGCTTTTTAGCCCCCCCTGTGCTCGCCACCTCCCCCATGCTCTATGCTGCCCCCTGTACCCTCTGCCTCTCCCCCAGTGCTCTCTAGCCCCCCAGTGCTCTCCACCTCCTCCCATGCTCTACGTTGCCCCCCTGTGCCCTACGCTTCTCCCCCAGTACTCTCCAGCCCCCCATTGATCTTCACCTACCCCCTGTGCTCTCCACCTCCTCCCGTGCTCTCTGCTGCCCCCCCTGTGCCCTTCGCCTCCCCCCAGTGATCTTCACCTCCCCCAATGATCTCCACCTCCCCCATGTGCTCTTCGCCCCCGTGCTCTCCTGCCCTCCCTGTACTCTCTGCCCCACCCTGTGTTTTTGCTTCCCCCTGTGCTCTCCAACCCCCCACTCCCTGTGCTCTCCAGGCCCCCATGCTCTCCAGCCCCCTTGTGCTCTCCTCTTCCTCCCTGTGTTCTCTGCCTCTCCCCCGTGCTCTCACCCCACCCCATGTTCTCAAGGTTCTTCCCGGTGCTCTCTGCCCCCCCCCCTGCTCTTTCCCTGTCCCCTTGCCCCCTGCACCTTTGCAGGGTTTCCCCCTCCCCTCTCCCCGGGGATCCCTCAGGATGAAAAGTGGAGAAGGAGCCTGTTAAGATGTCATGGGCTGCTCATTCCAAAATGCCCGGGCCTATTTTTTGTGCCAGTCCGGGCCTGGTTCCTGAATATTGGAAACTAGGCCCTGAGTGGGAAATTCCCATCTGCCCTAGATCTTGAGTTGCTCGCAGGTGGCACCCCACCTTGATGTGCTTGCACCTGTGGTAACAATGATCCATGGCTGCGGCCCTTTTTTTTTCTTTTGTCTATCACCAGAGACTCTGGTGCCTCCATTTGGTGATCCTGATTGACTGGCTAGACAAACTCTTCCACTGCATCAGGAAGCCTTGTTGGAAAATTGAGTTTCCAGTGAGCCCAGGTGATCATTGAAATACATGAAGCCATTGTCCCGAGAGGACTCATGCACTGGGATGCTGACATCACTGGTGTAGCCAATGCCTGTTGGAACGGCTCCCTGATTTTGGGGAGTTTAAGGTGGCAAAGAAACTGAGGCCAACTGAGTATTAAATTGGGCACCTAATTAGGCCATATTCTGTGTAGGTTGCACCTGGCTTTGGTAATGCCTGTCCCTCAATGCAAAACTAAGGAACTTCTGGTATGACTGAAGGATCGGGACATGCTGATAGGCCTATTGCAAGTCCACTGAAATCCTCCAGTCTCCTGGTTGAATGACCTGGTTTATAGTATGGAGAGACTCCATTTTGAGTCTATCCGGATAAATTAATTTAGCCTCTTGAGGTAGTTCTGGAGGCTGCCGTTTGAACAGCCAATAATGGCCTTGCGCCGCTGTGGACTGAATTCGCAATTTTTTGGCAGTGGTCTTGCCGGAACTGGGTTACTTTGAGCCACCTGACTCCAACTGCCTCCTGGGTGGAGGAGATGAAGCCACGCCACGTCCGAGATGAAGCCACGTCACTAAAGCACAGCGAAACGCGTTGACATCACCCCGCGCTAGTCACGTGATGTGCCCTAGGAGTGAGACGAGCGAGACGAGCGTGACCGGAGCATAATCGCTAAAACTGTATCTTCATTACCAGTATTTGGGCCCATTTGACAAGCGATATTCCATCCATTGGCAATACCAAGCAGCTGGATAAAACATTGGGATTGACCACGAATCGCGATACATCCTGCTATCCCTACATCTAGCTGAACGGACAATTTATTACATTCTACTGTCAAGCGCTGATCGCCCAAGCAACAGACCGGCAAATGTGAGAGTGACAGCATGGCGGTAACGTACTAACATCTCCATACTTGTTTGAGTGACCGGCTGCCAGTACCATTCTGGTACTCTGCACTTTACTATTATTATTACTTTCAGTGCAAAGCTCACTATGCCTGTTTAATTTTACCTGGTTAGGAGCATTGCCTCCTCTGCAAATTATGATAAGGATGCCTACAGTATGTACAAGGCAAATCAATGTTGATGAACCAGAGCCACATATATAATTTTTGATTACTGGACAATATCGGATACTAACTGGATATTCCTAGTCCAGGACTGCCTAAATTCAATATTGAACTGTTTGATTAACTCCATAATTTAACCTTTGCATGCCCATGGCCCCTACTTCCATACAATTAAATAAGGCCGTTTAGGATACTTCTTGGCTAAACTTCGGCTGCTCCTTCCCTTCTCTTCTCTCCCCCACACACTGGGTTCAGTCACTAGTGAAAGCACCCATTGGCTTTACTAAAGAAGGGGTCATCAAGCTATTATCACTTGATCCACATAATTTTCCCTTCTTTTACCTTTTCTGCTAATTAAATTCATGAACCAAATTGGACGGTGTGCAAAAAACCTGTGGCTGAACCAATTACGTCCGGACTAGTGCTGTGTCTATGTTTTGTAACCTGGGAGTCCTGTCTGTCATGTATGTCCATGGCAATTCATGTTTTTTAAATGATTCTACTTTGTTTCATCAAGTTCGAGATAACTGCACTTTTTATATACTATTTTCATGCTGGAATAAACTTAATTTGTATCATATTTTTGTGAAGATCATCACTTGTTGCTATAGGTAACCTCTTTCTAAATAGCCTTCCCTTAGGCTATTCCCCTTTCCCGGTCCTTTGCCTTTTTTATAGTTATACCTATCGGTTACAGCAACAAAACCCAACAGGGTATATGATCAACTATAGGTATTCTTATTGATAACCTATATATCAGTGATAAACTTGCCTTCCCTTCCCCCCATTTTTCCTTTTAGCTTTCATGCCTCCTGGGTGGGCCTGGTGTTAAAAGGGCTTCTGGGTATCTTGGGGAGCCACGGGGGTCTCAGCTCTTTGCGATCTTATGAAGGTTGACTGCGTACCCCTCCAATGCCTTCTGAAGTCCTTGGATGGGCGAAAGCCTCCGAAATCCCAGTACCTGTTTGGCGCTCCTCTGGATGGTTGCCCCCTCTGGCATCTGGACCTTCGATCTTGGGGCAAAAGACCCGATTTTCCTCTTGTAACCCTGGAGATGGTAGTCTCCAGTTTATTTGACCAAACAGCGCCTTCCCATCAAAAGGCAGTTTACAGAAATTCTGCTTTGAGAATGGGTCAGGCACCCATGGTTTTAGCCACAGTGCTCTTTTGGCTGTGACTGAGCTGAGCATGGCTCTGGATGACCATCGAATGATGTCTATAGCTGCCTCACCTGTGAAGTCCACCGAGAGTTTTATCTCATCGAGAGCCTTGAAAAATAGAAAAAAAAGGATCCAGCGTCAACATTTATATTTGCACTAAGTTTGTATTTTTGCTGCACTTTACACATATATTTTTTTATTGTTGACACTTATGCTAATACTTGTTGCGCCCTTTCTATTGTCAATCATCAAGAGCCTTGATGATTTTTTTTTTTTGGCAGCTGGTTTTTGATCACATACTCCAAATTCTCCGCCCACACTCGCATAGCACTTGCTACGAATGTTAAAGCAATGGCGGGTTTACAAGCACCAGTTGTCGTGAGGTAAAACTTTAAGTCCATGTCAATGTGTCAATCAAGGATATCGTAAAAGGAGGAAGAGTCTTTCATCGGAAGTGTCACATTCTCGGCTAGTCTGGTGACTGCCGCATCCACCGTTGGTGGGTTAGATAAAGGAGTCGCATCCTCCTCCGTTAGTGGATACAACTTTTGAAACCTATTGGTTGAGGAGGGATTTCTCTCCCCCTTTTCCCCATTCCTCCTGAAACAGGCCTCTTATTTCTGTCATAAGAGGAAAGGTAGCTTACCTGTTTCTTTAGGTTCCTCTTATGGAACCCAAAGGCTTGTTCACACTTGCAGCAGGATCTGCTATTGCACTGAAAAGCAATCTGTGCTTAGGTCACTTTTCAGAGGTATTTGATATTATCACTTAGAGGGGACAATTGTTCCTGCTATGCGATTTTCAAAGAGCGATTTGTACACAATGTTGCAACTCGCATGGGGGCGGCCCATTCACTTGGCTGCCCTATGTGTGCAAAAAGAAGCCCCTGCTCCTATTTAGGGGCGACCAGCTTCGCACAATGTTTTTAAAGGCGCATTTTCCCACATGACTATCACAGCAAAATTGCATCGCATTTGGGATGCCCTGAAAGGATAAAGGCATCTAATGCGTGTTGTGCAGCGATTGCCACACAATTTAAAATCGGATCGTATGGTGTGTGATAATAGGTTTTCTCCTTCTTTGGAGGAGGTTCCGGATCCTTCCAATCCATTGCAGCGTTTATTGCCATAATGAATGGTGGTATTGGCGCCAAATCAAAGCCTGAACCTTCAGGATCCTTCGCCGAGGAGGCGGCGATATCTTCTCCCTCTGCCTGAAAGGTTGGTTGAAAAATTGGGTCTGTGGAATCAGCCTGCTTAATCTGCTGGGCTGGAGTCACCCCTGAAGTGCCTGGTACCCCTCTAGTTAGAGAGGGTTGAATGGCTTGGTTTAGACCTGGTACAGGGCCCACACTGTTCATTCACTTCTGTCCCTGGTTGCCCAAGAGGACCAGAAAATTCTGCCAGGGAGTCATGGACTACTTTCTTGAGCAAGGTTGACACCTGCTGACTCTCATACTCCTGGTCTCTGGCAAGCTGCCTGAAGCAGTTGCTGCAAAGTAGATTTCCAGGCATAGGGTCATTTCCACATGACCAACATTTGCCTTTCGGGCACTGAGAGGAGAAGCTGTGTGCGTTCTCTTAAGCATACATTTACGCACTTTGTACTGGGGTCTGCCAGGACTGGAGGAGACACTTTCTGGCTTGGAAAAATCCTGACGATACACAGGGCCTCTGGACCTCCTAGAGCGGGTGTGTGAGAGGTCGGGGCTGCAATAGACAGAAAGACACGCTCATCAGGGCAGAACACACTCTTTTCCCTGCATCTTCTTACTTACCAAAAGTTGGCTCTTACCTGATATTTCAGTGGTCTTAATTATGTGGTGTTAGGCTCATGCTAGAGGAAGAACCGAAAGCTGCAAGCGGGACTGCATGGCAACAGAGAGAAGTAAGGGAAGCGAGAGAGAGAAAAATATACATATATACCCCCTTTTTTTTATAAATAGTAACAATTTTAAACAAAATAAATCTGGGCAAACCCCCCCAATCCAGAGAGAGAGAGAGAGAGAGAGAGAGAGAGAGAGAGAGACTCAGCACTCTCTCACCTCTGTTATAATCAGTAAAATAGCTAGTACAATTAGGAGGGCCAACGCCCATCCTCAAAAAAGGACACTTTTAAGCTGGCTACACATCATACAATCCTTTGCAGATTTTTTCCCTCAGATTAACCACAGGCACACAAAATTAGGCCAAACCTTAAGGCTCCTTTCACACGGGGCGGATCAGTAATGATCCACCCCATGAACCTCCGCTTGCTCAGCGGGGATCGCTCCATTGATCCCCACTGAGCCAGCGGATGACAGGGCGGTCCCCGCACACTGTGCACAGACCGCCCTGTCTTTTCTCTGCTCTCCCCTATGGGGGGATCGGATGAACACGGACCGTCTGTCCGTGTTCACCCGATCCGCCAGACGAATGGAAAAGTTTTTCCTCCATCACACTTTGGCGGATCGGAGCAGGTCCGATGTCAGCGGGCATGTCACCGCTGACATCCGTGACTCCATAGAGGAGCACGAAACGCCCATTCAGGTCTGCCTAAAAAACTGGCAGGTCCGCCCGTGTGAAAAGAGCCCTAAGAGCCTCAAATTTGTATACAATCAGACAGGCACCTGCATCACATGGTCCCATCAAATCCAAAGGAAAACAGACAACAAATTTGCACAGTGTGTATGCGGTCTTTAGATACATGATCGCAAGAAAATGGAAAAACATTTTATAGAAATTGACAGACCTGGATTGAGTTCCATAGGAGAGAAGACATCATGCAGTCCCAGCTGCTGGATCCAGACTCCAAAGCAGGCCTGCCACGAGATTTTGTCATCTCTGATTAGAGAACACCTTGACCCCAAAAGAACACCAGAAGGGGGGTCCCCACCTTGTTGGTGCATTTAGCGTGCCTAAGATGTGGGACTTCACACTGGGAGAGGCTTGAACCCAGATGGAACTTCGACATTGTCTCCTTGTAAGAGCATATCCTGAGTGTACCGGTCTGTAGGTGTTGACCTTTTGAGGAGAACAAGGAAACTAGGGATAGCATTTATTTTAAATCCGGTTTAGCGGCTGGATTGGTGTCATATCTTGAGGTGACGCTACATATGAGCTCTGCTCTATTGTCATTGGAGACATACTACTTAGCTTCACCTTCACCAATATAACTAGTGCATCCTGCATTAACATACATCTACCTGACATACCCCCCCCCACCCCTGGGTTCAAATCGTGCTTCATTATGAAGCGCATACTTTTCAATACAATCTATACCACAAACCCCGTATTTATATGGGTATTTATTTTATTCTCCCTCATTACACATATCAGTCATATAACAATAAAAAAACATTTTTTAGATCTACCTCATTCTTACTCCGCGTTTTTGTACTTTTTCTCTCTTTCCCGGTTTTTCAGAGCTGCATGTCATGCCTGTTTCATTGTATGGCTAATGAGGCATTAATTTTTGATATCATCCTAGATATATTGATACCTGTCGATCTTTGTTGCTTGATAGTTACAATCAGGTGTCGTATTATTGCAACAGGCTTTCGGGTCATTTGCGCCCTCGTTTAATTTATTTCATTTTATTTTATCAATGTGCTGGGCCTGTTTTTTACAGGGTCTAGCGGATTGCCAGCCTCGGTCTTTCCATTTAACACTGGCTGACTGACACCGGACTTTCATGCAGGATCATTATCCACACTTGCCTGTACCCTTGCCAACACCCGTCCCAGCGACATATATGATTTTTACAACACACTGGGATGTTCATTCCCTCTAGTGGTGATATCGGTTCACATTCTCATCCTTACATATGCAGGTTTTTCATGCAGCTCCTTAACCGGGCTATGGCCCAACATTAATATGTATGTGGTTGCTGGTTTGCTCTTCCAGAGCATGGCCAGCTCCTTGATTATGCACACATTTACACACATTTATTAGATCCCTGAATGGATAACATTTAGGCAGCTTGATTGCATATTATAGCACTTGACCTCGGACTTTTATGCTAGATCATTATTCACATAATAGCAAGATTACTATTACTGTGTTTATCACGGTCATATATGATCGGGTTAGGCACCTTTAAAGATGTCGTCACTACCTGTATGGGGTTTATTCACATTATGTCTACATGATTTCTTCTTCATTGATTTTCATTTAAATGTCTCATTCATTATTAAATTTTGATCGAGCACCTTTTTCTAGTTTATTTTTGAAGCATGCTCATGGCATAATTGGCCCATGATTTTAGGCATTTGCTACATGAGCATGCAAATTAAAAATCACTAACACCAATTAAATAAATAGATTAATAGATCACATTAAGCGAATACTGTAGGCGTCATGGATCCAGTTCATATTTGAACATTTGATGCTGGACTTGGCTATTATGATTTCCTTTATTTATTCACTCCTTGATTCATTCACTTCACAGTCTATGTTTATATGTTCATGATTGGATATATTAATTAGCTGATTTTAATAATTTATGCATTATAGGTCACTATATGAACACTGATTTGGTGTCTTATTTGTATACACAATAGATTGCTTATTACAGGTTACACCCATACATATGCATTGTGGACCAATTTTGAGAATTCTTATGAGTATTTTTATGGGTATTTCTATTTAATTTTGATATACATAGGTGTTTGTATACATTAATATGTGTTTTTCACGTTTTCCTTCTATAAAGTGTTATATTTGAGGGAGTTTCTGACCCATTTTTCAGCTGTTTTGATTTACTGCTTGATTATCTTAATTAACTCCGCCCTGCTGTAGGTGGGTTTTTTACCACATGATTGTATGTTTTTAGTATATATTTCATTTGTAGTGTGAACCTCTTTAGCCATGACTAAGCACTGACTGCCAGTGCAAAACAAGTTGGCCATACTGTATGTTGTTGGTTTGCAGTGACTGTATGCACAGTTGAAAAATAAAAGACATCTCTTTTTAAGAAATTTTGGAGTGCGGCTGTCCAGTTTTCGTCCTTTTTATTTTTGCTATCATTAGCATTGCCAGCACCCTGGTGGTTCAACAGCCCTTGATTGTCTACGGGGCTCACCTGGAGCGGTGAGAATTTTGTCTGTGTGTCTACTCTGGATTGTGCATCCTTTGATCACCAGCTCGGGAGCCCCTGTCAACGGGAACGCAGTGTTGACACATTGGAATCACCAGTCTCTTCATGGAACATGGTGCATCTTCAACTGCAGCCACAGATTCAGTTTTTAGCAGAACCCTTCAACCCTCGGCCGAGAACCCGTTCCGATTGGGAACCTACACTGCCTCGGCACCCAGCCAGGATAATGGGGTCTCTCTTCTGGCCATGTTCCGACAATTGGAACAATCCATGGCAAAAGAAATCAAGCTGTATTGGGACACCCATTTTTTATCCAATAACATCAGCAAATACCCCGGGGTTTACGAATTAAAAAATTCCCCACTACTATATTATCCAACGAGACACTACAACAAGAGTGGACGGATACCCTTAACACCTGCTCTTTTGCCTTAATGGGCATTCTTATTAAATCCAATCTTGAGCAAGTGAGCTCATTGCAAATCGAAATGTCAGCGGTCCAAAAAGATCTTACCACACTACAAACGCATCCTGAATTTGCTGATTTGGACGGCAAATTGAACAAAAGATTGGACAAACTTGAAAAATTTGTTATCGACACGAAAAAGGGGAAGCAATTAAGAGACCGTGCTGATTATGAGAGTAATAAAGTTTACATACGCACGCATGTTCCCTTTCAGTCCAGACGTCCCCGCAAAAATAGAGTGAAAAAGGTGAGCTTTTCCGGATCCGAATCATCCCCGGACCGTCCCACATTAACACCCAGTCCGTTGTCGGACAATGATACACAATCAAATAGACACCCTCACGGAACCAAGGACACAAAGAAACGAAAACCCATCATAAAAAGACAAGAAGGGGAGGCAAGAGATCCAAAAGCTACACGCACCCATACGCTTTACGGGGAACCAGAAGGAAATAATCAATAACGTCATCAACATTTCCAAAAAAGCCCTGAAACCAGATGAACTCCATCTATTATCGAAAGGCTTGAACTTTTGTCCGTCCAACCACTTTAACCTGTTCGGGACTATATTGGACGTTAATAGATTTGCAAGAAAGTTAACCCTTAAGAAACATTTTTTCAAACTACCCACAGATGAGGCTAGTTCATCAGGGAGCAGCTTGGAGCCGGGTGAGTTGGTCTCTTCTCCTATTTTGTTTAAGGATGTTTGCGGTCTTCAAGACCTAACTGATTTACTCATTGAATCGGATCCCTGCCCCGTGGATCCTGTGGATGATTTGATCTCTATACCTTTCAAACTACAATCTCGATTTTATCCACTAGGGTCCAGGGGCAGTGAACTCGATTTATATCAGAAGTTAGTGGAGAGAGACCTTACTCATCTGGTTCACAGCTGCCATAGTGTTCCACACTCCTCCAACTTATCACAGCTTGAGAAAAAGGCTTTGACGTCCTTGAGCTCTGATAAGGATGTAGTCATCCAAAATGCGGATAAGGGGGGGGGGGGTGGTTGTCATGGATTCTTGTCTTTACAAAACAGAAGCCATCCGACAATTATCTGACACATCCACGTATACATGCCTCAAAAGCAATCCTACTATAGAATTCACACGAGATTTAGTTTCCCTTTTAGATAGGGGGGTAGCTGCGGGCATTTTTTCCGAAGCCGACAGCAAGTTGTTTGTTCCAGCACATCCTATAATGCCGGTCTTCCACCATCTGCCAAAAATTCACAAGGGCTTAGTTCCCTTAACTGGTAGACCGATCGTGGCAGGCATCGGATCGCTCAATGAGCGTCTCGGTGAGTGGGTGGATGGCCGGCTACAACCACTTGTGTCTGTTCTTCCTGGGTACTTAAGAGACACCAAACATCTTTTATGCAAATTGACGGGGGTACCATGGAAACATGGTTATAGGTGGATGAGCTATGATGTATGTAGCCTCTATTCCAGTATCCCGCATCACCTAGGTCTACAGGCAGTATCTTACTTTTTGAAAAAGTCAGGAAACTACTCATTAGTCCTACAGGAATTCATTATTTCAGCTCTTAAATATCTGTTAACACACAATTTCTTTATGTTCGACGGGGTCTGCTACCTCCAAAGGTGCGGAGCTTCGATGGGGGCCAAGTTCTCACCATCCCTGGCCAATTTGTACATGGGGTGGTGGGAAAAGTTCCGCATCTTTGGAGGTACCAGCCCCCGCCGTTCAGATACAGTCATCTACTGTCGCTACATCGACGATCTGCTCCTCGTCATTTCAGACGAGTTTGCAGATCTAGATGAGTGGCTAGTTTATCTCAATGATAATGAGCTGAATCTTCGGTTTACAGGTAACCTACAACCCACCACCATCGAATTCCTAGATTTAAAGCTTACAGGGGCTGATGGTATCATTTCCACGAGCCTATTTAGAAAGAGTACAGCAGGGAATGCTCTTTTACGAGCTGACTCATCTCATCCTCCACACACCATTAACAGCATCCCTTATGGGCAGTTTCTCCGCCTCAAAAGACTCTGCCCCTCCCCCCCTGCCGACTTTACTAGTGAAGCTCGTGAAATGGCTCATAGGTTCAAAGACAGAGGCTATTCTGCCACTGTCGTTAACAATGCCCTCCGCAGGGTTAGTGCCATTCCAAGAGACTCACTGTTGGACAACAGGAGATCTAGATCTAAATCTCTCAATTCTATGGTAAATGAACCAGCTCCGATTTTTTCTACCTCCTATAGTATGGAATTTTATAAAATTAAGCAAATAATTATTAAATATTTGCCTGTACTGTATAGTGATGCGTCCTATACATCCATTTTGTCCAAAGGTATCAAGAAACTTTCACATCAAGCAATACATTAACTGCAACACGAAGTTTGTGGTTTATGTCATTACCTGTAATATCTGCCATGTCCAATATGTTGGTAGGACTATTAGGAGACTACGTGATAGACTCAGCGACCATTTGTACGACATTGACAAAAATCATAATACCAATGTGGCTAGACATTGGAACAATGTACATGGCAAAAACATTTCTAGCTTGTCCATACAAGGCATGGAGAGGGTTGTGTGTCCAGCCAGAGGGGGTGATAGATTCAAACTTCTTTGTAAACGGGAGGTATTTTGGATATTTCACCTTAATTCCCGACAGCCTCGGGGCGTCAACTTTGATTGGGATGTTTCCCATTTTCATGATTGAGGGTACCCCCCCCCCCCCCCTCTGCCTGGTACACATATACATTTTCCCTTTTTTTCATTTCTCCATTATTTTGCTTAATTATGTCTCTATACCCAACATTACATCTGCTCTCTTATGAGAGCATCCCGTGTCTTTTCGTTTCGTTGTGGCTTCATAACTTGCTCTCAGTGATTTATGACATCTTAAATTGATGAAGTTAAATGTGCTTTAAGTTACCTATTTGCCGCTCACCTACTGTACATTTCGGTAGATGGGCCACTATATGGGTTTCAGTGCGATATCCTCAATTAAATTTTGAGATTATATTTACATTTATATATTTATATATTTTTATTTTATTTTGCACTGTTTACACATTATACATTTTGGTCTACAAATAGGCGGGTCATTATATGGGTCTTAGTGCTATTTTTCACAAAATACCACTATTTACCGTGTACAGGTTCTCTTGTGGTCTGTTGACCCACAGGATACGAGGGTTCTGCAGGAGGGTGTCTGCCAGGTTACTATACAGGTCATGCATCTATCATTATTTTAAATCCGGTTTAGCGGCTGGATTGGTGTCATATCTTGAGGTGACGTTACATATGAGCTCTGCTCTATTGTCATTGGAGACATACTACTTAGCTTCACCTTCACCAATATAACTAGTGCATCCTGCATTAACATACATCTACCTGACATACCCCCCCCCCCACCCCTGGGTTCAAATCGTGCTTCATTATGAAGCGCATACTTTTCAATACAATCTATACCACAAACCCCGTATTTATATGAGTATTTATTTTATTCTCCCTCATTACACATATCAGTCATATAACAATAAATTTTTTTTTTTAAATCTACCTCATTCTTACTCCGCGTTTTTGTACTTTTTCTCTCTTTCCCGGTTTTTCAGAGCTGCATGTCATGCCTGTTTCATTGTATGGCTAATGAGGCATTAATTTTTGATATCATCCTAGATATATTGATACCTGTCGATCTTTGTTGCTTGATAGTTACAATCAGGTGTCGTATTATTGCAACAGGCTTTCGGGTCATTTGCGCCCTCGTTTAATTTATTTCATTTTATTTTATCAATGTGCTGGGCCTGTTTTTTACAGGGTCTAGCGGATTGCCAGCCTCGGTCTTTCCATTTAACACTGGCTGACTGACACCGGACTTTCATGCAGGATCATTATCCACACTTGCCTGTACCCTTGCCAACACCCGTCCCAGCGACATATATGATTTTTACAACACACTGGGATGTTCATTCCCTCTAGTGGTGATATCGGTTCACATTCTCATCCTTACATATGCAGGTTTTTCATGCAGCTCCTTAACCGGGCTATGGCCCAACATTAATATGTATGTGGTTGCTGGTTTGCTCTTCCAGAGCATGGCCAGCTCCTTGATTATGCACACATTTACACACATTTATTAGATCCCTGAATGGATAACATTTAGGCAGCTTGATTGCACATTATAGCACTTGACCTCGGACTTTTACGCTAGATCATTATTCACATAATAGCAAGATTACTATTACTGTGTTTATCACGGTCATATATGATCGAGTTAGGCACCTTTAAAGATGTCGTCACTACCTGTATGGGGTTTATTCACATTATGTCTACATGATTTCTTCTTCATTGATTTTCATTTAAATGTCTCATTCATTATTAAATTTTGATCGAGCACCTTTTTCTAGTTTATTTTTGAAGCATGCTCATGGCATAATTGGCCCATGATTTTAGGCATTTGCTACATGAGCATGCAAATTAAAAATCACTAACACCAATTAAATAAATAGATTAATAGATCACATTAAGCGAATACTGTAGGCGTCATGGATCCAGTTCATATTTGAACATTTGATGCTGGGCTTGGCTATTATGATTTCCTTTATTTATTCACTCCTTGATTCATTCACTTCACAGTCTATGTTTCTATGTTCATGATTGGATATATTAACCAGTTAACCACCAGCCGCCGTCATATAACGGCGGCAAGGTGGTTGCTTAACTGGGGGTCGCCGTTATTTAACGGCGCCCAGCAGAAGCAGTAATGCGGGCGCGCACACAGAAAATTCTGTGCGTGCCGAGTCTATGAGACCCGGCGCTACACAGATCTCGGTAACTGACCGATAACAGCGGTCTTTTACCATAAGATCGAGCCGTCCAGTGACGGCGCGATCACAGGTAAACAAACCGGCGTCATTTGATGACGCCGGTTCCTCCCTCCTCTCGCTGTACCGATCGGTACAGTGTGAGAGGAGAGCGCGGATGGCAGCAGCAGTGTGGGATTGATCTGTGACTATTGCAGTCACAGATCCATCCATCCCTGCTCAGCCATCCCTGCATTAACCCATGCAATACTCTTCCTTCCCTGTGCAATACTCTGCATTAACCCCCTGCAATACTCTTCCTTCCCTGTGCAATACTCTGCATTAACCCCCTGAGATACTCTTCCTTCCCTGTGCAATACTCTGCATTAACCCCCTGCAATACTCATCCTTCCCTGTGCAATACTCTGCATTAACCCCTGCAATACTCTGCCTTCCCTGCGCAATACTCTGCAATGCTCTGCCTTCCCTGCGCAATTACTCTGCAATACCCCCTGCGCAATAATCTGCAATACCCCCCGCGCAATACTCTGCAAAACCCCCGCGCAATACTCTGCAAAACCCCCGCGCAATACTCTGCAAACCCCCGCGCAATACTCTGCAATACCCCCGCGCAATACTCTGCAATACCCCCGCGCAATACTCTGCAGTACCCCCGCGCAATACTCTGCAGTACCCCCGCGCAATACTCTGCAGTACCCCCGCGCAATACTCTGCAGTACCCCCGCGCAATACTCTGCAGTACCCCTTGCGCGATACTCTGCAATACCCCAGCGCGATACTCTGCAATACCCCCGCGCAATACTCTGCAATACCCCCGCGCAATACTCTGCAATACCCCCGCGCAATACTCTGCAATACCCCCTGCCAGTACTCTGCAGTACCCCTTGCGCAATACTCTGCAGTACCCCCGCGCAATACTCTGAAATACCCCCGCGCAATACTCTGCAATACCCCCCGCACAATACTCTGCAATACCCCCCGCGCAATACTCTGCAATACCCCCCGCGCAATACTCTGCAATACAATACTCTGCAATACCCCCGCACCATACTCTGCAATACCCCCGCACCAATACTCTGCAATACCCCCGCACCAATACTCTGCAATACCCCCGCACCAATACTCTGCAATACCCCCGCACCAATACTTTGCAATACCCCGGCCAATACTTTGCAATACCCCGGCCAATACTCTGTAATACCCAGAAAATACTCTGGGGAAAAAAATGTGTTTTAACCACTTCCCGCCCACGTCATATGAGGTCCTTGACTTTGTGCAGGGATATCTAAATGATGCCTGCAGCTACAGGCATCATTCAGATATCATTTTTTTCAGCCAGCGATTCTCTACACCATAAGAACGATCATGGCGGCTGTTCCACCTCTTGATCGTTCTTACGGGAGGCAAAACGGGACGTCCCCACTCCCTTCGCCCTCCGGTGCTTCTTCTGACTCACCGCTGCGATCGAAGCCAGGATCGTTTTTTTTTTTTGTTTTTTTTCAGGCTTCCCAGCCTAGAGGTGAGATGTGGGGTCTTATTGACCCCATATCTCACTGTAAAGAGGACCTGTCATGCTATATTCCTATTACAAGGGATGTTTACATTCCTTGTAATTGGAATAAAAGTGATCAAAACATTTATTTTTGGGGAAAAACGTGTCAAACTAAAATAAATAAAGTAAAATGAACAATAAAAATAAAAAATAAATATTTAAAGCGCCCCTGTTCCCGCGTGCTCGTATACAGAAGCGAATGTGTACGTAAGTCCCACCCACATATGAAAACGGTGTTCAAACCACACATGTGGGGTATCGCTGCGAACGTTAGAGCGAGAGCAATCATTTTGGCCCCAGACCTCCTCTGTAACTAAAAACATGTAACCAGTAAAAACATTTAAAACGTTACCTATGGGGATTTTTAAGTAGCGAAGTTTGGCGCCATTCCACAAGCGTGTGCAATATTGAAGGGTGACATGTTGGGTATCTATTTACTCGGCGTAACTTCATCTTTCATATTATGCAAAAACATTGGGCTAACTTCAATGTTTTTTTTTTAAAAAGCACAAAACTGTTTTATTTCCCAAAAAAATGCGTTCAAAAAATTGCTGTGCAAATACCATGCGCGATAAAAAGTTGCAACGACCGCCATTGTATTCTCTAGGGTCTTTGCTAAAAAAGCATATATAATGTTTTGGGGTTCTATGTAATTTTCTAGCAAATAAATGATGATTTTTACATGTAGGAGAGAAATGTCAGAATTGGTCTGGGTGTTCCAGAACGCCTGATGGTGCTCCCTGCATGTTGGGCCTCTGTATGTGGACACGCTGTGTAAAAGTCTCACACATGTGGTATCGCCATACTCGGGAGGAATAGCAGAATGTGTTTTGGGTGTAATTTGTGGTATGCATATGCTGTGTGCGAGAAATAACCTGCTAATATAAAACTGTTGTGGAAAAAAAATAAAAATAAAAAAAACCTTGATTTTGCAAAGAATTGTGGGAAAAAATTACATCTTCAAAAAACTCACCATGCCTCTTTCTAAATACCTTGGAATGTCTTCTTTCCAAAAAGGGGTCATTTAGGGGGTATTTGTACTTTTCTGGCATGTTAGGGTCTCAAGAAATGAGAGAGGCCGTCAGTACTTCAGATGTGATCAAATTGATAAATTTTCAGTAATTGGTACCATAGCTTGTAGACCTTATAACTTTCACCCAGACTAAATAATATCCAATTTTTTTTTTTTAACCAAAGATATGTAGCAGTATACATTTTAGGCCAAATTTATGAAGAAAAATTAATTTTTTGCAAAATTTTATAATAGAAATGAAAAAAAAATCTTTTTTTTACAAAATTTTCGTTCTTTTTTCATTTATAGCGAAAAAAATAAAAACCGCAGAGGTGATCAAATACCACCAAAAGAAAGCTCTATTTGTGGGAAAAAAAGGACAAAAATTTCATTTGGTTACAGTGTTGTATGACTGAGTTATTGTCATTCAAAATGTGAGAGCACCGAAAGCTGAAAATTGGTCTGGTTATTAAGGGTGTTTAAGTGCCCAGTTGTCAAGTGGTTAATTAGCTGATTTTAATAATTTATGCATTATAGGTCACTATATGAACACCGATTTGGTGTCTTATTTGTATACACAATAGATTGCTTATTACAGGTTACACCCATACATATGCATTGTGGACCAATTTTGAGAATTCTTATGAGTATTTTTATGGGTATTTCTATTTAATTTTGATATACATAGGTGTTTCTATACATTATATGTGTTTTTCACATTTTCCTTCTATAAAGTGTTATATTTGAGGGAGTTTCTGACCCATTTTTCAGCTGTTTTGATTTACTGCTTGATTATCTTAATTAACTCCGCCCTGCTGTAGGTGGGTTTTTTACCACATGATTGTATGTTTTTAGTATATATTTCATTTGTAGTGTGAACCTCTTTAGCCATGACTAAGCACTGACTGCCAGTGCGAAACGCGTTGGCCATACTGTATGTTGTTGGTTTGCAGTGACTGTATGCACAGTTGAAAAATATAAGACATCTCTTTTTAAGAAATTTTGGAGTGCGGCTGTCCAGTTTTCGTCCTTTTTATTTTTGCTATCATTAGCATTGCCAGCACCCTGGTGGTTCAACAGCCCTTGATTGTCTACGGGGCTCACCTGGAGCGGTGAGAATTTTGTCAAGGAAACTAGAGAGGTAGCTCTCAGACAGACTTTTATAGAGTTAAGCGAGTCTTGTGGGTGGATATAGGGGCGGAGCTATATCATATGTATGCTGCCATGTCTGGCATCAGGAACTAGGAATTCCTAGTCTAGAGCACAATCTGGTGGACAGGTACAGTGAATACGTAATCAAACATTAGATTAAAATAGAAGTGCCATCCAAGCAGATGTGGTAAATATTCTGAACTACCCCTTCTAAACGAATTCTTAGATAAGGCAATTTTAGAATTAAAAGGGGAAAGTTCAGAGAGGAAAGGGTTTAGGCACGAATACTTATATTCTGAGATGGTGGTGATTATACCTAATTAATGAAAAATAGATTATCCAATTTCTAGTCTTTCAGCACCCACACATACAGTGTGTGTGTGTTTGTGTGTATGTATATATATATATATATATATATATATATATATATATATATATATATATATATACAGTCGTATGCAAAAGTTTAGGAACTCCTGACAATTTCCAAGTTTATCAGTTATAAATATTTGGGTGTTTGGATCAGCAATTTCATTTTGATCTATCAAATAACTGAAGGATACAGTAATATTTCAGTAGTGAAATGAGGTTTATTGGATTAACAGAAAATGTGTAATATTCATCAAAACAAAATTAGACAGGTGCCTAAATTTAGGCACCCTTGTCATTTTGTTGATTTAAATACCTGTAACTACTTAGCACTGATTAATTGGAACACACAATTGGTTTGGTGAGCTCATTAAGCCTTGAACTTCATAGACAGGTGCATCCAATCATGAGAAAATGTATTTAGGGTGGCCAATTGCAAGTTGTTGTTCTCTTTGACTCTCCTCTGAAGAGTGGCAACATGGAGGCCTCAAAACAACTCTCAAATGACCTGAAAACAGAGGCTACAAAAAATGATCGCAGAGATATAAGGGGTCAGTGTCCACTGTGAGGAACATAGTGAGGAAATTGAAGACCACAGGCACAGTTCTTGTTAAGGCCAGAAGTGGCAGGCACATGAAATAATGGAAAGGCAAAGGCGAAGGCTGGTGAGAACGGTCAAAAACAGCCCACGGACCACCTCCAAAGACCTACAACATCAACTTGCTGCAGTTGGTGTCACTGTGCATTCTTTAACAATTCCGCACACTTTGCACAGGGAGAAGCTGTATGGGAGAGTGATGGGAAAGATGCCTTTTCTGCACACATGCCACAAACGGGGTCACTTGAGGGATGCAAACGCACATTTGGACAAGCCAGCTTCATTTTGGAATAAGGTGCTGTGGACTGATGAAACAAAGATTGAGTTATTTGGTCATAACAAATGGGTGTTATGCATGGCGGCAAAAGAACACAGCATTCCAAGAAAAACACTTGCTACTCACAGTAAAATTTGGTGAAGGTTCCATAATGCTGTGGGGCTGTGGGGCCAGTGCCGGTACTGGGAATCTGGTTAAAGTTGAGGGTCGCATGGATTCCACTTAATATCAGCAGATTCATGAAAATAATGTTGAGGAATCAGTCACAAAGTTGAAGTTACGCCAGGGCTGGATAATTCAACAAGACAACGACCCAAAACACTGCTCAAAATCTACTCGGGTATTTATGCAGAGGAACAAGTACAATGTTCTGGAATGGCCATCCCAGTCCCCAGACCTGAATATCATTGAACATCTGTGGGGTGATTTGAAGTGGGCTGTCCATGCTCGGCAACCATCAAACCTAACTGAACTGGAGATGTTTTGTAAGAAGGAATGGTCCAAAATACATTCATCCAGAATCCAGACACTCATTACAGGCTATAGGAAGCGTCTAGGGGTTGTAATTTCTGCTCTACTAAATATTGATGTGATCTTTCTGTTGGGGTGCCCAAATGTATGCACCTGTGTAATTTTGTTTTGATGCATATTGCGCATTTGCTGTTAATCCAATAAACCTCGTTTCACTACTGAAATATTACTGTGTCCTTCAGTTATTTGATAGATCAAAATAAAATTGCTGATCCAAACACCCAAATATTTATAAATGATAATCATGGAAATTGTCAGGGGTTCCTAAACTTTTGCATACGACTGTGTATGTATATATAAATAAATATATATATATATATATATATAGATAGATTAAAAAAAATTATACACACATACAGTACCATATTTATCGCGGTATAACGCGCTCCCGCGTATACCGCACACCCCTAAAGTGACCCCCAATCCTGTGGAAAAAAAGTTATTTTTGTACTTACAGTTTTGGTGTCTTGCGCGGCGTCCATCTGTGGCCTCGTCGGGTCCGGCGTCCTTCTGCGGCTTCGGGTGTCCTCTTCGGAGGGTCCGGCGTCCTTCTGCGGCTTCGGGTGTCCTTCTGCGGCTTCGGGTGTCCTTCTGCGGCGGGTCCGGTATCCTTTTCGGCGGGTCCGGCGTCCTTCTGTGGCGTCCTCGCGTCCTTCCTGCTCGTTTCCCGCGCCGAGTTTTGAATACTGCGCCAGCATATACCGAGCGCAGTACACTCGGGCAGGCTCGGCAACTGTCGCGCTCACGTCCTGTACGTCCAGAACCTGACCGCGGAAGAAGCCGAGACTGGCCGACTATACCCGAGTGTACTGCACTCGGTATATGTCGGCGCAGTATTCAAAACTCGGCACGGGAATGCGGGTATCGGCGTATATCGCGCACCCACGATTTTGCCCTGATTTTCAGGGCAAAAAAGTGCGCGATATACGCCGATAAATACGGTATATACTGTATTAATTATTATTAATAAAGCAAATGGTTATTGACATAAACATTATACATTGTATAACAAAACATAGATATATAGGATTGTGCTGAGAGCGCTAATCAGGAGTTGGTTGGCGGCTGGTTTTCCACTTCTGAATGGCCGGTTAGTGGGGAATGGGAGCGTTATTTTGCTCCCATTCACAATTTTCTAAATTTGGGCCGCTGTCATTCCTGAACTGTCCTGTAGGTCAGTCTGCGCTCCAGGGGTGCTGTTCCCACCCCTGGGTGACAGGTGGCGCTAGAGGGGTTCTGGCAGAGCCCCTTTTCCCCAGCAGCCAATTAGAGGCGTTTTCCCTCGCGGAGCATGCTGGGTGAGAGTATATCTGTGGCAGACGCCATTTTTCTACGTCCTTCGCGGGTTCCAGGTGCGGCACCCACCTTTAGGGTGTGCGCATCCAATGGACCCCGGCGATGGCCTACCAGGCCGGGGTCACATTCTACATGGAGTTCCATGTTCCTGAGAGGGGGCCCAGTGACTTACTGGGTCCCCAGTTCTATTGAAAGGATCCCAGGCCGGGTGCCGTTCGATTGGGGGGTCGGCTTGAGGAGAACCCGGAGGCAGGTTGTCTGACAGGGCTTGAACGAACCAATCGGGGATCTGGTGACCGGAATGCTGACAGGTACACTTTGCTGTCATCCAGTGACCTCTGCTAAAACCTACTGGGAGGATTCGGTCAATTCGTTCATTTAGCTCATTTAAAGTAATAGGCCTGTGGCAGAGGCCCTAGAGCCAGGTCTGTGTGAGAGACCTGTTCCTCCCAGCAATCTAAAGTGACACTTCAGCTGCCAGGCTCGTGGCAGGAGTCTGTCCGGGGGCACTTCACCCACTCTGGCTAGAGTGGCGACGAACTGAAATTGATACTACTGAGAGCAGGATTGCTCGGTTCATATCCAGGCCTGATACTGCAAGGTTTTCTCGCTCTCTTGCTTCATCAACCTTTCTTTCCCATTTGATGTTGATGTTGGCCGTGTTGGCCTGGAAATAAAGCATTGGAAAATCTTTATTCACTGTCTGGACATTCGCTCAATACTCTGTTCTCCAACTGCACCTCTAGACAACACCAAGGTAACTTAATACGCCGATCCCAACAACAAATCAGTGGCTCCTGAGGGGGTTATCGCTACATACGCATACTGACATATGCCCTGATCCTTCTCATCCACAGGTTTAAAGCGGGGTTCCGGGCATATTTTAATTTTTTTTTGCAATGTAAACTTAATTACAGTAAATATATCTTAAAACATATTGAAAAATCACCATCAGTACATAAATCAGTGCAAACACTTTCCTGATATCCTCTCGGCAATCTTGTGGCTGTTTCCATCATAGCTGTGGGTATGTGAAGCCCAGTTCCTGTGTCTTCCTGTTTTTTCAGAGAGAGGTGCATGCTGGGTAACCAGCATGCACCTCATGATCTCACGCATGCGCATTAGAACGGCGCTCGTAGCGCCGTTAGTTTGTTTTGTTGTCATGACAACGGGCAGCGACAGAGGAACGTCCCGCCCCGTTGTTATGACAACACAGATAACAGAATACAGACGCTGTGATCCCCCGTAATCGCGTCATTTCCTGTATGGAAATAACTCAATTTTTTGGCAGAGTAAAGCGCACAGACTCCTGGGAAATGATGACACTCATTTCCCAGAAGGCCAGGCGGCTTAGGAAGGGAAGAATCCCCACCGCTGTCCAGGAACTAGGCAGATTAGCAAATCTGCCTAGTAACAGCAATTTTTATTTTGATTACAGGGAAGCTATTAAAATTAAGTTTAATTTTAGGGTGGACCTCTGCTTTAACAGGGGAGAGAATATTCACTCCCCCCACCTTTTTTCCCTTCTTCCTCACCACCCCTCCACTTAGTTTTGTCACCCCTTCTTTTTCCTCCTTCATCTCCTACTGTTTTACTTTCAGACCCACTTCTGGACCTTTTCCACCTGAAGTTTTTCATTAAGTAATAACTAATCTTCTAATCAATAGCCACCCTAAATGCACCCTTCCTACACTATATCATCCTATCTATATAACGCAATGAAAGCTTATAATTAACCCAGTCCTGCAATTTTAATTTAAATCCTCCTTCGCCTTCCTCCCCCATGAACCTGAGCTGTTCAGCATAATATACAGTATATCGTTGATTTTACAAAGCCAGCTCCTCTCTGTTGGGCTCATAGGGTCCTTCCACTGTTTGGGGATCAAGCTCTTTGCTGCATCTAGTGCATGGGGAAGTAAAGTTCTCATATACTGTTTAGTTGACATTTCTGTCCCGTGGGAAAAAAACAGACCCACGGATCAGCAAGTATTTTAATTCCGGTAATTTCCTCAATTACTAATAATACGTTATTCCAGTAAGTTTTGATTTTGGGACAGGTCCACCATAGGCGTGACATAGTACCCACTTCAAAACAGCCCCTCCAACAATATTTGGAGGTTTCATCTTGATAACGGTGTGCTATGGCCGGGGTTATATACCACCGTGCTAAACATTTAAAGTTAATTTCGATCAATGCACAGTTAGTTGAGATAATATGCGTCATTTTTAATATTTTCCTGACATCTATCTTGGTTTCGCCAGTTTCCAATACCTCTTCCCATTTATTGATATAAGGAGGAAACCCAAGATTTTTCAATCTCATCAGTATTTTATAAATTGAGGAGATCCCGCCCCTTCCGTTTGGTGCTAAACACAAACGCTCCAAAGGGAGCAAATTTCTATCTGACCTCAGCGGAGAGGGGAAGGAATCTAGAAAATGCATCAGCTGCATATATCGCCACCTGTTCAGCTCGAACAATTCTTTTTTTTTACTTAATTTCTGATAGGTAAGAATTTTACCATCTTTTAATATGTATTTTAATTGTGCATCTGTTCTTTTAATCCAATTACCAAACAGGCCTATTTTCCCTGGTGCAAAAAAACTTGTGTCAGTTAAAGGGATTAGTGGGGAATTATAGCCCCATCTATGCTTTTTTTGTACCCTATCCCATATTGACATGGATGCCAATGTGATCGTGTGCATGTGTGCATTTTGTTGTCTGAAATGTGGCAGTATCCAAATCTCTTTCCCTAACAGTGACTTGTTTGAACAACTTTCCAATCTAACCCACCTTTTCTCTTTATTATCTCTAACCCAATCGACCACCCGTGCCATGTGAATTCATACCGGGAAAGGAGGGAGGGGCCTGATGAGGGCGCTCGTCGGGAGGCGCTGCTAGTCTGAGGAGCTCCGTGGGCTCCATGGATCCCGCGGGCATGTGCTAGGCCGGTCCTCCCCGCACCCTCCCCCCCGCTTCCCCCCGCCCGCTGCTCTACCTTGTTATGGAGTGATGAAGTATGGCCATGCTGTTTCCTGGAGACACGGGGGATCCGATTCTAGGAGGCGCCGAATCCATGAGCTACGAGCGCTGTGCGGGCTGTGTGGATGTTCAGTCTGTTTCAGCGTTGTGAGCGGTGTGTGCGTGGGAGTCGTCAGCGAGTCAGCAGGTCAGCGTATCTGCATGTCAGCGTGCAGTGCAGCACTATAGTGATGCTGACGGCTGAAGCTGATAGCTGACAGCCAGTAACAGCAGGTAGTGTGGGGAATAGTGTGCGGAAAATAGCGGCTTTCCTTCCTTCCCCCTACCCCCTGCAGCTCTCCTAGCTCACCTAGCTCACACAGAGCGCTGGTTGTCCCCAAACACCAAGGCTGGGAGACGTTTTGAGACGTATGAGCCAGGAGATAGGAGACAAGAAGGAGACAAGAAGATTTGCTATTAGTAGCCCCTGATTGTGGTGTACAGGAGGGGTCCTACAGACTACAGACCACAGACGTCTTCTTTCAGAGGTCCATCAATGGGTAACTACAGTTAAAACCCGCTCCTGTAATTGCTCCTGTAATTGACTGCAACAAACTGTGAGTCACTTTTGCTTTTGCTTTTCTCTGTCGATGGTTATCCTGTATGAAAACATTGTTATCGATGGTAAGATGGACTGATGAGCTGAGACTATTTTTGATAACAAATGACAATCTTCTTATCAGCCTTATATAGCCTCAAATATATGACTTTTACTTATAAATCTACTGCTTAACCATTTAGCTGCCGATCTGCTAAAAGTGAAATACTTTAATCACTACTTACTTCATTAGTCCGCTATTCAACCGCCAGAGTCGTCAGTAGTGAAACAACTGTTCAGAATTGAAAACCCTTATTTAAATCAATAGCCCACGAATCGGCTGCGACCCGGGTACTTGGGTGGTCACTCGACCATCATTATTTCTGTGTAGAAATATCAGAGTATAAGGTACAAGAAATGAAAGGTCGCCCAGGTAGGGGTGCCGTAGCAAACGCCCCCAAAATAAGTGCCAGCCCTGGCACTATAAAAAAATACATGACACAAAATGTTTCCAAAGACTGTCCTAGTGAAACATCTGGGCCCAAAAGTAGATTATCAGTGGGCCAACAAAAAAATGGTCAGAGAAGGTATTCTGAAACAGTCACAATCACAGAGACAGATGAGGATGTCGCGGAACTACATGGCGCCACCCATAAAGATTTACCTCCATCAAAAATAGAGTTATTAGAGATGTTCTCGCGACTAGAATTATCCATCTCACGAATGGAGCTTTCGTTAAAAAATTTGATATCTATAGTACATGAAGATATGAGCCATCTATTAAGAAGGGTGGAAGAAACTGAAGAGAAACTAGATAGCCAGGCAGCAGAAGTGACAGAGTTAAAAAAGCAAATGAAGGTATTACAAATGGAACAAAGGAATTTTCGGTACCGAATGGAAGATCAAGAAAACCGGAACCGGAGGAAAAACTTGAGGATCCACGGTTTACCGGACCAGGAAGGAGAAGATCTCCAAGAGAAACTGGATAAATTATTCGGTCACATGTTGGGTAAAATAGAAACCGAAAAAATTAAATTCGAGAGAATTCATCGGATTAGAAAACCGGCGGAATGGAGCAGAAATCTCATTTGCAAACATATACTGCCCAAATAAAAATCCTATCCGCTATGTAATGAAAACGATAAGTGAGTTCATGGAGTTTAAATGGGGAATAGCTATAATAGCAGGGGATTTTAATTTTCACATGGATCCAGATTTAGACAGTACGTCTCGTGCACAGGGGACCGGAATGGCATGGAGAAACAAACTGAAGAAAAAACTCCATCAGTCTCAATTAGTAGATGTATGGAGGATACAACATAACAAACAGCAGGATTATACATTCCTCTCCCCTGTACATGAGACTTACTCAAGGATTGATTTTTTTTTGGTAGAGCATAGGTTTTTAGAAAATATAAGTGATTCTAGCATAGGAATAGCAACCTTCTCTGACCATGCGCCAGTATCATTACGATTAAAAATAGGGGAGAGCCCCTCTTGAGCTGGTACTGGACAGGCTGCTCATGTAAAAGGCCGAGGGTGAAAAACTCGAGACTGGGTCATTAGTGTACTATGGAAGGAGGAGGGGGAAAGGGACAGGGGAGTGGACCCAGTAATACACTGGAGGGGGATACGGAGTGTGTGGGCATGTCAGTACTCTTAAAGAATGTATTAATGTATAATGTGTGGATTAGATGGGAGGAGAACGTAGCATTTCAGAAGTTCTTTCTTTTGTTGTTTTATTTTTGATGTTTTATATTATTTTATTACCCTGAATGGTATAACATGGATGTATATAACAAAAAAAAAAAAAAAAAAAGCTATGTAACAGACAAGATGTATGTACCCATGTATTTTTGTCATATTTGTCAATAAACATCCTTTTTTGAGGAAAAAATAGGGGAGAGACGGGAAAATAATATGAAGTGGAGGCTTAATGAAGAACTCCTACAGGACAAAGATATAGAAACCAGAATAAAATCAGAACTGGAGGAGTTTTTTAAAATAAATTTAACAGAGGATGTCTCGGAGGCCATAGTTTGGGAGACCCATAAGGCGTTTGTGCGCGGTATACTAATTAAGATGGGAAAAAAAGAGAAATAAGGAGAATAGAACAACACTCATAAAAGAAATTTATAAGCTAGAACAACAACATAAACAAGATAGAAACAAAGAAACTTTATTAAAATTAAATATCAAGAGAGAGGAGTTAAGAGAGCAAATAGAACAAGAAACTAGAAGCACATTTAACCAAGTAAAGAAAGAGAGGTATTTATGGGACAATAAACCAGGGAAACATTTAGCAAATTTATTTAAAAAAAAAAATATTAACTATATTGAGAAAATACAAACAAGTCGGGGTGAAGTTGTGCATAAAACTAGCGAAATAATGGAGAGCTTTAAAGAGTACTATGAAAAACTTTACTCAATTAAGAAACATGAGACTAAGGAAGAACTAAGATTAAAGGAAAAAAAAACATATGAATTTCTAAAGGAAATAGAGTGGGAGGTAATATCGGAGGATAATCTCAGTAAACTTGAAGCCCCGATCTTAGAAGAGGAAATTAGAGAAATAGTCAAAAACGCGCCAAACGGTAAGAGCCCTGGACCGGATGGCTTAACGGTTCTTTATTATAAAAAGTTTATTGATATTTTGGCCCCGAAAATGTGCTCCTATTTGAATGGCTTAGGTGAAAAGTGGGACATGGGTAAAGAAGCTATTGAAGCTACTATTACTTTAATTTTGAAAGAGGGGAAGGATAGCACACTTTGCTCGAATTACAGACCTATTTCTCTGTTGAATTGTGACACCAAGATTTTCTCCAAAATACTAGCAGAGAGGATGAAGGGAATAATGAAGGACCTGATCCACCCCGACCAGGTTGGCTTTGTTCCAGGACGGGAGGGGAGAGATAACGGGATCAGAACATTGTTAGCTATTCAAAAAATTGGTGATAGTAGAGCCCCAGGTCTACTCTTGTCAGTAGACGTGGAAAAAGCGTCTGATAGAGTGGACTGGGGCTTCATATACAAGACATTAGAGAGAATAGGAATAGGCCCAAAAATGTTAAACCGGATTAAGGTATTGTATAATAAACCTGGTGCAAGAGTAAAAATAAATGGGACCCTTTCTGGTGCATTTGAACTTTACAACGGCACAAGACAGGGATGTCCCTTTCCCCCCCTTTTGTTTGTCCTAGCATTAGAACCACTATTAAGGAGAATAAGGAAGAATCCTGATATAAAGGGCATAGAAGTTGGACGGGAGGAACATAAACTCAAGGCTTACGCGGATGACATCCTGTTCTACTTAACATGCCCGAGAATAACGTTACCAAATTTACTAAAACTAATGAAACAATACGGAGAGCTCTCTAACTTTAAAATGAATCCAACTAAATCAGAAAGCCTAAGTATTAATATAGCCAAGAAAGACCAAAATATTTATCAAAAGGAGTTCCCATTTGTGTGGGGAAAAAAGGAAATAAAATATTTAGGGGTAAAAATAGCAATCTCAAAAGAGAATTTTGTACCCATGTTGGAAGATATTAAAACAGAACTTAGTAGACTCACAGCAGGTCAGATATCCTGGGGGGGAGAATGAATATTTTTAAGATGGTAATTTTGCCCCAAATCATGTATAAGATACAGATGCTACCGATTGGTCTACCCCTTAAGTATTTTAAGACTCTACAAACAGTTTTATTAAAATTTGTTTGGCAGGGTAGGGCAGGGAAGATATATGGGAAATGGATAAAAAAATAAAATGCTCAGCTGAAGGATGTCATGACGGGAGACAAATTAAGCACCTATGAGGAATTAAAGAACAAAGGGGAGGTAATAGAGATAAATGAATGGCGGTATGGCCAGATAAAACATTTTTTTTGAGGCTCTTCCAAAGCCGTGTAGATCTGCGGAAAACCTACGCCCCCTTGAGAGAAGCAGTCAAGAAGAAGCAGGGAAAGGAGTTATCTCTTAGGCCCCATACACACGGGAGGATTTATCCGCGGATACGGTCCAGCGGACCGTTTCCGCGGATAAATCCTCTAGAGGATTTCAGCAGATTTTAATGCGATGGAGTGTACTCACCATCGCATTGAAATCCGCGCCGAAATCCTCTGGCGATGATGTGTCGCGCCGTCGCCGCGATTATGACGCGGCGACGTGCGCGACGCTGTCATATAAGGAATTCCACGCATGCGTTGAATCGTTGCGACGCATGCGGGGGATCCCTTCGGACGGATGGATTCGGTGAGTCTGTACAGACCAGCGGATCCATCCGTTGGGATGGATTCCAGCAGATGGATATGTTGTGCATGTCAGCAAATATTCGATCTGCTGGAATCCATCCCAGGGGAGATATATCCGTGGAAAAAGATCCGCTGGCGTGTACACACCATAGGATCTATCCGCTGAAACCCATTTGCTGGGATTTATCTGCGGATGGATTCTATGGTGTGTATGGGGCCTAAGATTTATAAAAATTTAATAGAAGTAGATCAATTGGACATTCCACCATATATTAAAAAGTGGGAGGAGGAATTTGGATCCTCTCTGAGTAGCTTAGAATTAAAACAGGTATGGAGAAGAGTGCATACCTCGTCAGCAAATAGTAAAATAATCGAATTAAATTATAAATGTCTGATGAGGTGGTATATTACTCCAGAAAAGGCTCATAAATATAAGAAAGAAGCCTCAGAACTGTGCTGGCGCGGATGCAGACAGATAGGAAATATGGCTCATATATGGTGGCAATGTCCAAAAATTAAATGGTATTGGAGAAGGATTAGACATTTAATCTCCGAAATAACGGACATAGAGATCCCTGATGATCCCTGGGGATGCTTGCATCAGAGGATAGGATTACCTATGAAACAATACCAGAAAAGTCTATTACCCCATCTGCTAACAGCTGCTAAAAGCCTGATAGCCAGTCACTGGCAAGATAGGGAAATCCCCTCCATTAAAGAATGGTGCAATAAAATAAATTACATTCAAAATTTTGAATTCTTAAGGTTAAGTGACATAGATGGTTTAGAGGAATATAAAAAAATCTGGTCTAAGTGGACAGAGTTTAAACATTCCATGACATTTGCAGAGCTAATGGGTGCATAAGGGTATAGGACCTGATAAGATTTTTTAGACTTCTAAGGCTGGTCCAAAATAAAAAAGTAATTAGAGAGAGAATAAGAATGATCCGAAGATACAGAAAGGTAACTAGAGTTCCAGGGGGAGGGGTGGGGGGGTCCTGGGAAGTGGGGGGTAGAAGGGTTATAATAATTAAGGTTGAAAAGTAAAATGAAAAAAATAAATAAAATATATACTTGTTTCTTATGGATATGGGAAAAAAAAAATTAACATACAAAAACTTCCACATATGATGCGAAACCAGGAAGGAGACATGGCGGGTAAATGAATGGCGGGCAAGCCTCGCTACCTTCTCTCTGTAAATGGTTAAGTCTGAGGTGAAAAAGAAAAAAAAAAAAAAAAAAAGAAAACCGGCGGAATTGGCAACAGAAATACCCAGAGAAGTAATCGCAAGATTTCATAATTTCCAAGATAAAGAAAAGATTTGTCAGCGTCTTAAAACCATTAGGCCGGTTACATTTAATGTGGCTGATTTACAGATTTTTCCGGACCTTGCTACTGAGACCCTCTCTAGAAGGAGATTATTAAAACCGCTACTTGAACATTTAAAAACACATGGTATCCAATATTCATGGGGTTATCCAGCGTGTTTAATCGGGAGGAAGGAGGGCAGGTCCGCGACCTTAAGGTTCCCTGAAGAGATGACAAAGTTCGGTAAGAGATTGGACATTCCATTGATAGAGATCCCTGGTTGGAGTCAACCACACGAGAAGATATCTCCTATACCGGGTCAACAGACATGGCACCTTATCTCAGGAAATAAAAGAGGAAAAAAACTAGGAAATGTTCCGAATAGGATGAATAACTAGAATTGGAAAAGTTGATGCGAGACACTGGGGGGCTGAATGTATAGACGGTGGAGTGGGGGTTCGGTGGTTGGGGGGTGGGGGGGATGGTTTGGTGGGGGCCGGGTGGCGTGCGCTCGGGGGGCTGCCGGGGGCCCGGGGGCTACTCAGCCGCCCCCACCCCTTTGGTTGGGGGTTGGTTGGTGGTGGCGGCTCCGGACGTAGTTCCACTTGCAGAGCTCAACCTCCAGGGGCGAGAACCGTAGGGCCCGGTGGAGTAGGCGGGCCACGGATCCATGTGCCTTTTTAAGGCCGTAATGCCCCAATTGGTAGGGGACGGGGAAGGGGGGAGGGATAGGGAGAATGGGGTGGCTATAGTGCAGAGTAAGTTGGGGGAAGTGGGGGGGCAAGGGAGAAGGTTCGGGAGGAGATGGGGGGAGGGTGGGAGTGTTGGTATGGGGGGAGTATCTCCAAATATCATAATTGATGAGGCCTTGTCCTGATGTTTATTGGAAAACCTGTCTATAGAAGGTTAAGATTGACATGACCCAACCTACAGAGACCCACAATAATAATAATAAAGTGGCGGCCATGGTAGTGGGGAGATTGACCATCTGGTAGATAGAATGGGAACCTTAAAAATACTCTCATATAATGTACGGGGGTTAAACACCCCCTTAAAAAGGGGTAATATTCTAAGAGAAATAAAACACATATCTCGCAGGAGTCAAATCTAAAAATAAGTTCATCGGATTATCCACTATGGTATTACGGAGACTCACCGACTAAACGGGCAAAGGGAGTTGCCATAGGTTTCGCCAAGGAAGTAAGATTTGTCCTGGGAGAGAGAAAAGTAGATCCCAAGGGGCGGTATCTCTTACTCAGAGGAAAAATAAATGAAGTGGATTATTCTATAGCAAATATTTACTGTCCAAATAAGAACTCTATAAGATTTCTCAAGGGGGTCATCAAGATGTTCATGGATTTTAGGATAGGCCGGGTAGTTGTTGCAGGTGACATGAACCTCTGTCTGGACCAAGATGTCGATTGTACGTCACGTGTAGGGATGAGCCGAACATACCCAGGTTCGGTTCGCACCAGAACGTTCGAACAGACCGCGGGTTCGCGCGAACATTTAGAACCCCATTGTAGTCTATGGGACTCGAACGTTCGAATTCAAAAACCCTCATTTTAAAGACCAATATTCAATTTAATGTTGGAAAACATCTTTCAGAACCCGGGTCTTGCCCCAGGGAACATGTATCAATGGAAAAAAAACTTTTAAAAACGGCCGTTTTTTCCGGAGCAGGGATTTTAATGATGCTTAAAGTGAAAAAAAAAATAAAAAATTCCTTTAAATATCACACCTGCTGTGTGTCTATAGTAGTGGCACATGTTTATAAATGTCCCTGCACAACATGAAATTATTATAAGAAAAAAGTAATTTAATACTGCTTGCGCACGTGCTGTGTGGCAACAATATCTCGATTATTTTAGGGGTGGTGGGGGGCCATTATTTTTTTGTGAAAGCAAAATTGTAGAAAAAAGGGCACCCCTCAAACATACTGTAATTGGAGCGCAACAAAGAGCCACGTGAAAAGTATTGCATCAAAAAATTTTATTATACGCCCCTGTTAAACAGGGGCAGAAAAATTTGTCCTTAGGCACAACACAACACTGCAACCCCTCCCAATAACTGTAATTGGAGCGCAACAAGGAGCCACATGCAAAGTATTGCATCAAAAAATGTTATTATACGCCCCTGTTAAACAGGGGCAGAAAAATGTGTCCTTAGGCACAACACAACACTGCAACCCCTCCCAATATCTGTAATTGGAGTGCAACAAGGAGCCACGTGCAAAGTATTGCATCAAAAATTGTTATTAGGCGCCCCTATTAAACAGGGGCAGAAAAATTAGGCCTTAGGCACTGGTGGCAGAGCCCAGAAAAACAAAATTTCTTACTAGCTATCAGCAAGAAAAGTGAGGAGGAGAAGGATATTCCATCAGCAGCATAACAGGACAGTCACTCAGCATCAGCATACGCAGTCTCAAAGGGATCTGACATTTCAACAAAAAATTCTTATTCAGTAACATCAGCATCAGGTGATTGGTAGCTGGTGTTGATCCAAGCCTGATTCATTTTGATGAAGGTCAGTCAATCAACAGAGTCGGTGGAGAGGCGCACCCTGTGATCGGTCACAAAGCCTCCAGCAGCACTGAATGTGCGTTCTGAAAGAACACTGGATGCAGGGCAAGCCAGTAGCTCAATTGCATACTGTGCAAGCTCTGGCCAGTGATCCATCCTCAAGACCCAGTAAGCCAGAGGATTTTCGGTGGGGAAGGTGTCCAAGTCGGATCTTGCCCCTAGGTATTCCCGGACCATGTAAACCAGACACTGGGCTGTGGACTAAAAAAATGTTTGAACGCATCGGTCAGACGGCCACCTTCTCCACCGCTCCTTCTCTGACTCACCGAAGCCTCAGCAAGACGTTGTCCAGGGCCAGGTTTTGGTAATCCCCCCCGGTTCTGGGAACGCATTGCACAGACCCTTCTGCAAGGCCTCCCGCAGAAGTTTCATCTTCTGCTCCCTCTGCGATGGCAACATAAGGTCCGCTACCTTACTCTTGTAACATGGATCAAGGAGAGTTGCCAGCCAGTAATGATCCCTCTCCTTGATAGCACGTACACGAGGATCCTTACGCAGGCTTTGCAGGATCAGGGAGGCCATGCAGCGTAGGTTTGCAGAGGCATTCAGGGCACAGTCCTCTGGGTCACTGAGGACGACAGGATCCGCAGCCACCTCATCCCAGCCACGTAAAAGTCCACGTGTTCCTTGGGACTGTAAATGATCCCTTGAAGACTGCTGCTGCTGATGCTGAGTGCTAGGCTCCACCTCCATGCTGCTGATACAATCATCCTCCTCCTCCTCCTCATCCTCCTCCTCCTGTGTGCTAGGTGGGCAAGCAGGAACAGTGTCTGGATAAAGGGGGCCTTGAGAGGTAAGGAAGTCCTCCTCTTCCTCCCTCTGTTCTGCCTCAAGGGCCCTGTCCATTATTCCACGTAGCGTGTGCTCCAACATGTGAATAAGAGGGACAGTCTCACTGATGCATGCACTGTCACTGCTCATCATCCTCGTGGCCTCCTCAAATGGTGACAGGACAGTGCATGCATCCCTGATCAAGGCCCACTGGCGTGGTGAAAAAAAAACTCCCCTGACCCAGTTCTGCTGCCATATTGGCACAGGTACTCATTGATGGCCCTCTGCTGCGTGTGCAGCCGCTGCAGCATGGCCAACGTAGAGTTCCATCTAGTGGGCATGTCACAGATTGGGCGGTTCTTGGGCAGGTTGTATTCCCTCTGGAGGTCTGTCAGCCGAGCAGTGGCATTATATGACCTCCAGAAATGCACACAGACTTTCCGTGCCTGCTTCAGGACATCCTGTAAGCCCGGGTACCTGCCCAAGAACCGCTGCACCACCAAATTGAGAACATGCGCAAAACAGGGCACATGGGTGAGTTTTCCCTGTCGCAGGGCAGAGAGGAGGTTGGTGCCATTATCGCTGACCACCATTCCAGGCTTCAGCTGGCGTGGCATCAACCACCTCTGAGCCTGCCCCTGCAGAGCTGAAAGAAACTCTTTCCCAGTGTGGCTCCTGTCTCCCAAGCACACCAACTCTAGCACCGCATGGCATCTCTTGGCCTGCATTCCTGCGTAGCCCCTCGTACGCCTACGGAGCACGGCTGGTTCTGAGGAAACATCACCACAGGAAGAGGCCACAGAGGAAGAAGAAGAGGAGGGGGTGGAGGAGAGAGGTGTGTCACAAGCAGTAGTAGTGTTTTGGAGGTGACGTGGTCGGAACAACCTCCAAAACTACTGTACCTTGCCCTGCGTCCTTCCCAGCTGCCAGCATAGTCACCCATTGGGCCGTAAAAGACAGGTAACGTCCCTGTCCATGCCTGCTGGACCATGAGTCAGCGGTAAGATGCACCTTACCACTAACCGCCCTGTCCAGCGAGGCATGGACATTGCCTTCCACATGCCGGTAGAGAGCCGGAATTGCCTTCCGTGAGAAAAAGTGGTGTTTGGGTACTTGCCACTGAGGTACTGCACATTCCACAAACTCACGGAAGGGGGCAGAATCTACCAACTGAAAAGGTAGCAGTTGAAGTGCTAGCAGTTTTGCTAAGCTAGCATTCAACCGCTGGGCATGTGGATGGCTGGGAGCGTACTTCTTTTTGCGCTGCAGCAGCTGGGGCAGGGAAATTTGTCTGATACTATCAGTAGATTGCCCGCATGTACTACCACTACTACGTTGTGACACACCTAATTCTACACCTTCAGTGCAGGCTTCAGAGAGGACTGGGGGTCTAGTGGGGTTGGAGGTCACAGAAGGGCAAGGGGAGGTCCGCTTCGGTCTTTGGTGTGGGTCTTTCTGGTATGCTTGCCAACGAGCTGCATGGCAGCTCGACATATGTCTGGACAAGCATGTGGTGCCCAAGCGGGTGATGTTTTGGCCACGCGAGATACGCTTGAGACATATGTTGCAAACAGCAAAGGTACGATCTGATGGACATGTTTCAAAAAAGGCCCACACCAAAGAACTTTTGCTGTACCGTTGAGACACAGCAGCGCCATGCACAAGCGAAGATGTGCCACGTAATGCAGTTGGTGTGCTGCCCTTAAGCTGACCCCTGGAGGGCATCCTGCCTCTTTGGAGATGTGCCTGTGCCTCGTCCTCCTCATCCTCCTCCTCCTCCTCTTTCTCCTCCTCTCTCCTATCAGGCACCCAGGTAGAGTCAGTGACCTCATCATCCCCTCCCTCCTCATCATCACTGTCGAAAACCTGGCAGTATGCTCCAGCTGGGGGAACATCACTGCCAGATTGCTGTCCCTCTCGGCCACCCCCTCTCCCTGAGCTCACATCAATGCCTTCCTCTATCTGTGTTCCGTCATCGGAGTCTTCAAAACGCTGCGCATCTTCATGCAGCATGTACCCAACACTGTGCTGAAACAGTTCGGGGGACTCCTCAGGAGGACATGGTGGGACTAGGGAAGGATTGGGTGATGCCATTGTGCAGAGGGAAGAGGACGCCTTGGCAGCTGCTTTGCCAGACAAATTAAGATCAGTCTGTGTGAGAGAGGATGAGGAGGATGAGGACGGCTTGGTCATCCACTCCACTAATTTCTCTGCATGTTGAGGCTCAACACGGCCAGCTCCCGAAAAGAAGAACGAACGGCCATGGCCACATGCTGAAGAGGATGCACCAAATCCACCACCAGCGTTACCTCTAGATGCAGAGCCTGCATGCCCTCGTGACTCTCTGCCTCTCTTTGTTGTCCTTCCAGACATATTAATGCGTTCAGGTGCTATGTAACAGCAAACGTGCAGTGACACCAACTGCGTTCAGGTGCTATGTAACAGCACACGCGCAGTGACAACAACTGTGTTCAGGTGGTATTAAACAGCAAACGTGCAGTGACACCAACTGCGTTCAGGTGCTATGAAACAGCAAACGCGCAGTGACACCAACTGCATTCAGGTGCTATGAAACAGCACATGCGCAGTGACAACAACTGCATTCAGGTGCTATGAAACAGCAAACATGCAGTGACACCAACTGCATTCAGGTGCTATGAAACAGCAAACGTGCAGTGACACCAACTGCGTTCAGGTGCTATGTAACAGCACACGCGCAGTGACAACAACTGCGTTCAGGTGCTATGAAACAGCAATCGTGCAGTGACACCAACTGCGTTCAGGTGCTATGAAACAGCAAACGCGCAGTGACACCAACTGCGTTCAGGTGCTATGAAACAGGACACGCGCAGTGACAACAACTGCGTTCAGGTGCTATGAAACAGGAAACGTGCAGTGACACCAACTGCGTTCAGGTGCTATGAAACAGCAAACGTGCAGTGACACCAACTGCGTTCAGGTGCTATGTAACAGCACACGCGCAGTGACAAAAACTGCGTTCAGGTGCTATGAAACAGCAAATGTGCAGTGACACCAACTGCGTTCAGGTGCTATGAAACAGCAAAAGCGCAGTGACACCAACTGCGTTCAGGTGCTATGAAACAGCACACGCGCAGTGACAACAACTGCATTCAGGTGCTATGAAACAGCAAACGTGCAGTGACACCAACTGCGTTCAGGTGCTATGAAACAGCAAACGTGCAGTGACACCAACTGCATTCAGGTGCTATGTAACAGCACATGCGCAGTGACAACAACTGCGTTCAGGTGCTATGAAACAGCAAACGTGCAGTGACACCAACTGCGTTCAGGTGCTATGAAACAGCAAACGTGCAGTGACACCAACTGCGTTCAGGTGCTATGCAACAGCACACGTGCAGTGACAACAACTGCGTTCAGGTGCTATGAAACAGCAAACGTGCAGTGACACCAACTGTGTTCAGGTGCTATGTAACAGCACATGCGCAGTGACAACAACTGCGTTCAGGTGCTATGAAACAGCACACGCGCAGTGACAACAACTGCGTTCAGGTGCTATGAAACAGCAACCGTGCAGTGACACCAACTGCGTTCAGGTGCTATGCAACAGCACACGCGCAGTGACAACAACTGCGTTCAGGTGCTATGAAACAGCACACGCGCAGTGACAACAACTGCGTTCAGGTGCTATGAAACAGCAAACGCGCAGTGACACCAACTGCGTTCAGGTGCTATGAAACAGCAACCGTGCAGTGACACCAACTGCGTTCAGGTGCTATGCAACAGCACACGCGCAGTGACAACAACTGCGTTCAGGTGCTATGAAACAGCACACGCGCAGTGACAACAACTGCGTTCAGGTGCTATGAAACAGCAAATGTGCAGTGACACCAACTGCGTTCAGGTGCTATGAAACAGCAAATGTGCAGTGACACCAACTGCGTTCAGGTGCTATGTAACAGCACACGTGCAGTGACACCAACTGCGTTCAGGTGCTATGAAACAGCAAATGTGCAGTGACACCAACTGCGTTCAGGTGCTATGTAACAGCACAAGCGCAGTGACAACAACTGCGTTCAGGTGCTATGAAACAGCAAACGTGCAGTGACAGCAACTGTGTTCAGGTGCTATGAAACAGAAAACGTGCAGTGACACCAACTGCGTTCAGGTGCTATGTAACAGCACACGTGCAGTGACAACAACTGCGTTCAGGTGCTATGAAACAGCAAACGTTCAGTGACACCAACTGCGTTCAGGTGCTATGAAACAGCACACGCGCAATGACACCAACTGTGTTCAGGTGCTATGTAACAGCACACGCGCAGTGACACCAACTGCGTTCAGGTGCTATGAAACAGCACACGCGCAGTGACACCAACTGCGTTCAGTTGCTATTAAACAGCACACGCGCAGTAAGAGCGACTGCGTTCAGGTGCTATGTAACAGCACATGCGCAGTGACACCAACTGCGTTCAGGTGCTATGTAACAGCACACGAGCAGTGACACGTTCAGGTGCTATGTAACAGCACACGCAGTACGAGCGACTGTGTTCAGGTGCTATGTAACAGCACACGCGCAGTGACACCAACTGTGTTCAGGTGCTATGTAACAGAACACGCGCAGTGACACCAACTGCGTTTAGTTGCTATTAAACAGCACACGCGCAGTAAGAGCGACTGCGTTTCTGTGCAATTCAATAGCCCACTTGCATTAACAGCGACTGCGTTTCTGTGCAAATAAATTGCACACGTGCAGTAACAGGTAATGCGTGTATGTGCAATAATATAGCACACGTTGACTAACAGGGAGTACTATGTTTAGGTACTATGTTTAAGCTAAACCCTAATGCAGGCAATACAACACGTTAGAGCACTGCATCAAGCACAATCTCCTGCCTGACAAATACTAATAACAGATCTAACTATGCTATACAGTTTATAAATATATTTACAACTCCTAGGGATGTGAATATATTCTCTACAAACTGTAAATTTAACTATACTGACTACTAGCCTTCCTGCTCTATCTATCTATCTATCTATCTATCTATCTATCTATCTATCTATCTATCTATCTATCTATCTATCTATCTATCTATCTATCTATCTATCTATCTATCTATCTATCTATCTATCTATCTATCTAGTAGAAAAGACACAGGGGCTGATTTACCAAGCCTTTGCTTAATGACTCATGGAGCAAAAGCAGGAGTAGCAGCCATTTTTACTAAAGAAATACGCTGCTAGTGCAGTGTATTTCCTTAGTTACTAAAGTGCTCAGTGCGCCTAGGAGAGGGCGCATTGAGCACTACTATAGACCTGGCGCACAGCATATTAAAATGTAAATTGCGGGGATTTGGGCGTGAGTTTATTAGGGGGGAGGTGGGGTGATGCGGGGAAAGTGTTGGGACATGTGTTTGAATGTGTTTGGCGGGCCGAATTGAAAGTTAGAAAAATTATTGCGCAAATACCATTGGAAATCAAATAAAAAATGACTGCCACTTTATTCCCTAGGGTGTCTGCTAAAAAAAATATATATAATGTTTGGGGGTCCTGAGTAATTTCCCAGGAAATAAATATAATTTTTACATGAAGGAGAGAAGTGCCAGAATAGGCGCGGTATGGTAGTGGTTAAAGTGAAATAATAAAAGTGAAATATTCCTTTAAATTTCATACAGGGGGGAGGGGGGGTACACGCATGTTTCCCGTGCTTAGAACTGTCCCTGTACAAGATGTCATTTCTGAAGTGAAAAAAAAAGTAATTTAAAAGTACTCATGGCTATAAAGAATACAGTCATTGCTCATTAAAACTAAAAAAAAAATGTGTGGGGGTTCCCCCAAACTAAATTACCAGGCCCTTCAGGTCTGGAATGGATATTAAGGGGAACCCCGACTTAAAAAAAATGGCGTGGGGTCCCCCCAAATATCCATACCAGGCCCTTCAGGTCTGGTGTGGATTTTAAGGGGAACTCCACCCCAAATTAAAAAAAAAATGGCGTGGAGTCCCCCTAAAAATCCACACCAGACCCTTATCCGAGCACGTTAACCTGGCCGGCCACAGAAAAGAGGGGGGACAGAGTGCGCCCCCCCTCTCCTGAACCGTACCAGGCCACATGCCCTCAACATGGGGAGGATGTCCCCATGTTGATGGGGACAAGGGCCTCATCCCCACAACCCTTGCCCGGTGGTTGTGGGGGTCTGCGGGCGGGGGGCTTATCAGAATCTGGAAGACCCCTTTAACAAAGGGGACCCCCAGATCCCGGCCCCCCCTATGTGAAATGGTAATGGGGTACATCGTACACCTACCATTTCACCAAAAAAAGTGTCAAAAGTGTTAAAAATGACAGTAGCCGGTTTTTGACAAATCTTTTAATAAAATCTTCTTTCCGTGGTTCTTCTTCTTCTTTCATTCGGGTTTCTTCCTCTGCTTCTTTCTTGGGTCTTCTCGTCCACATCTTGCCCGACGTCTTCTCCTATCTTCTTCTCCGTCCGTCGGCCTTCTCGTCCACATCTTCTTGATCTTCTGGGCGCTGCGCTTGAAATTGAAGACCCCGCCGTGTTCCACTTCTGAGACACCGCCCCCCTCTGACGCCACAGGTAAACTCATATGAAAGTCCGCGTGTGGTATATGTGCGTCAGAGGGGGGCGGGGTCACATGAGTGTCACACGGCGGGAACTTCAATTGGAAGCTCGTCCGCATAGTGCGGCGGCTTCTTCTCCAGACGTCGCGCTCTGTGACCCCGCCCCCCTCTGACGCACATGACTTTCTAATGAGTTTACTTGTGGCGTCAGAGAGGGGCGAGTCCCAGGAGCGGAACACGGCGGCAAATTCAATTTCAAGCGCTGCGTCCGGGGAAGAAAAAGATGTGGACGAGAAGGCTGACGGACGGAGAAGAAGATAGGAGAAGACACCGGTCAAGATGTGGACGAGAAGGCCGACGGAAGGAGAGGAACATGGGAGAAGACGTCGGGCAAGATGAGACGAGAAGACCCAAGAAAGAAGCAGAGGAAGAAACGCAAATGAAAGAAGAAAAGAAGTTCCGCGGAAAGAAGATTTTATTAAAAGATTTGTCAAAAAACGGATACTGACATTTTTAACACTTTTGACACTTTTCTTTTGGTGAAGTGGTAGAGGTACAATGTACCCCATTACCATTTCACATAGGGGGGGGCCGGGATCTGGGGGTCCCCTTTGTTAAAGGGGTCTTCCAGATTCTGATAAGCCCCCCGCCCGCAGACCCCCACAACCACCAGGCAAGGGTTGTGGGGATGAGGCCCTTGTCCCCATCAACATGGGGACATCCTCCCCATGTTGAGGGCATGTGGCCTGGTGCGGTTCAGGAGAGGGGGGGGCGCACTCTGTCCCCCCCTCTTTTCTGCGGCCGGCCAGGTTAACGTGCTCGGATAAGGGTCTGGTGTGGATTTTTTAGGGGTGCTCCATGCCATTTTTTAATTTGGGGTGGAGTTCCCCTTAAAATCCACACCAGACCTGAAGGGTCTGGTATGGATATTTGCGGGGAACCCACGTAATTTTTTTTTTTTTTAACGGCGGGGTTCCCCTTAATATCCATTCCAGACCTGAAGGGCCTGGTAATTTATGAATGAATCCCTTTAGAATTGCCAGAGCCGACAATTCATTATTGCCGCGTGTGAATTTTAAATGACTTTTTTCCTTCAGAATGTCATTTTGTGCAGGGACAGTTCTAAGTGCGGGAAAAATGCGCTATTATACATGCTGACTTTACACCCCCCCTAGGTACGACATTTAAAGGATTATTTAACTTTTATTGTTTCACTTTAAGCATTATTAATTTCACTGCTCCCGAAAAAAAGGCAGTTTTAAAAAATAAAAAAAGCATTCATACATGTCCCCTGGGGCAGGACTGAGGTCCCCAAACAATTTTTAGGACAAAACTTGCATATTAGCCTTTAATATGAACACTTTTGATTTCGCCCATAGACTTCTATAGGGAGTTCGGCGGCGGCTTTACATATCAATTGCAATGCGCCGGCTGCTACGCTGGTTCATGCGCCTAATTAAGGCTTCACCCGGCGCACTAATTAACCTCTTGACCACTGGGCACTTAAACCCCCTTCCTGACCAGACCAATTTTCAGCTTTCGGTGCTCTCACAATTTGAATGACAATTACTCCGTCATACAACATTGTACCCATTTGAAATTGTTGTCCTTTTTTTCACACAAATAGAGCTTTCTTTTGGTGGTATTAGATCACCTCTGGGTTTTTTATTTTTTGCGCTATAAAAGAAAAACGACCGAAAATTCTGTAAAAAAAAAAAAAAAAACTTGTTTCTGTCATATTCGCAGGTTATTTCTCACACACAGCATATGCATACCACGAATGACACCCCAAAACACATTCTGCTATTCCTCCCGAGTATGGCGATACCCCATGTGTGCAACTTTTACACGGCGTGGCCACATACAGAGGCCCAACATGCAGGGAGCGCCATCAGGCGTTCTGGAACACCCAGGCCAATTCTGACATTTCTCTCCTACATGGAAAAATCACAATTTATTTGCTAGTAAATTACATAGAACCCCAAAACATTATATATGCGGAGTATTGGGGTATTGCGGAGTATTGGGGTATTGCGGAGTATTTGGGTATTGCAGAGTATTGGGGTATTGGGGGTATTGCAGAGTATTGGGGGTATTGCGGAGTATTTGGGTATTGCAGAGTATTGGGGTATTGGGGGTATTGCAGAGTATTGGGGTATTGCAGAGTATTTGGGTATTGCAGAGTATCGCGCAGGGTATTGCAGAGTATCGCGCAGGGTATTGCAGAGTATCGGGGTATTGCAGAGTATCGGGGTATTGCAGAGTATCGGGGTATTGCAGAGTATCGGGGTATTGCAGAGTATCGGGGGGTATGGCAGAGTATCGGGGGGTATGGCAGAGTATCGGGGGGTATGGCAGAGTATCGGGGGGTATGGCAGAGTATGGGGGGTATGGCAGAGTATGGGGGGGTATGGCAGAGTATGGGGGGGTATGGCAGAGTATGGGGGGGTATGGCAGAGTATGGGGGGGTATGGCAGAGTATGGGGGGTATGGCAGAGTATGGGGGGTATGGCAGAGTATTGCTGAGCTGGGAGGGATGGCTGGATCTGTGACTGCAGTTGTCACAGATCCAGCCACAGCACTGCTGACACCCCGCGCTCCCCCCCCTCCTCTCCTCTCCTCTCGCACTGTACCGAACGGTACAGAGAGGAGAGGGAGGAACCGGCGTCATCAAATGACGCCGGTTTGTTTACAAGTGATCGCTCCGTCATTTGACGGAGCGATCACGTGGTAAACAGCCGCGATTCGCGGCAATTTACCGTGATCCGTGATGCGCCGGGTCTTCTAGACCCGGCGAGCACGGACACTTCCGCGAGCGCGCCCCAGGGGACGCGCAAACGCGGAAGTGCACGAGGACGTCCCAGGGACGTCCTGTCACAGTAACTCGACCGCGCTGTAGCAGTATTTTTGTTATGGCGCGGTCGGCAAGTGGTTAAGGCATGAACCAGCGCAGCGCACAGAGAATAGTAAATCAGCCCCACTGTGTCTCTATCTATCTCTCTCTCTCTCTAACTGTCTGACTGCTCTCTGCTCTTTCACAAAGCCGGAACACACTACAGGAGGCCGCCTTGCAGGCGGCCTTTTATAGTGTGGGGCGTGTACTAAACCCCCTAATCCGTAATTGGCCAAAGCCACCCTGGCTTTGGCCAATTATGGCTCTTCGTTTTTTGAGCGCTGTGATTGGCCAAGCATGCGGGACATACAGCATGCTTGGCCAATCATCAGCGCTCAACGCCGCAGTGAATTATGGGACGTTTTGCGACATTCGAATTTGGCGCGAACGACCCGTTTTGTTCGAATTTCGACGAACGATCGAACGACCGATGTTCGAGTCGAACATATGTTCGTATCGAACGCGAAGCTCATCCCTAGTCACGTGTACAGCGGACTGGGGATGCACAAAGAAAATTACTTAATAAAAAATTACATCAACTTCAATTGATAGATGTCTGGAGAATACAGCATCCGAAAACACGTGATTATTCATTCCACTCTGCTGTACACGGGACGTACTCCAGAATCGATTTTTTTTTTTAGTAGATCACAGTTCATTGGATGTAGTGACAAGTATTGCAATTGCAATAACTACCCTGTCGGATCATGCGCCTGTTTCAATTAATTTAAAAATCGAGGGAGCTCCTAAAGGTAACATCACATGGAGACTTAACGAGGATTTAATACAGGATGAAGAGGTCGTAGAAAGGATAAAACGGGATTTAGAATGGTATTTCAGGACAAATAGCTCAGAATACATGTCGGAATCATTCGTTTGGGAGGCGCACAAGGCCTATATTAGGGGCATACTGATGTCAATAGGATCAGCGGAAAAAAAAGAAAGTAAGAAGAAATATGACGAATAATATAAAACTATCTTTGATCTCGAACAGACCCATAAACAAACAGGAGAGCATGAAGCGGAACGTACTGTTATCCTAAAAAGAGAGGAATTAAGAGATCTTATTGAACAAGAAAATAGAGCGGCTTTTCATAGACGTAAGAAAGAGAGGTATCAATGGGGTGACCTGTCGGGTAAATATCTAGCAAAAGGGTTCAAAAACAAACAAACTTAAGGGTAATTTCATAGAAAGTATTCAAACGGGCAAAGGGGGTAAGGTACATACAACATCTGAGATTGCAAGAGTATTTCAGGAAAACTATGGGAAGTTGTATTCGATAACTCAAGGGGACCCCCCCCCCGAAAAAATTAAAAGGAGAAGTGATAATACAAAAAAAATTCTAAGCAACACATGTTAAAATAAAATATCCGAGGATAAAATTTGCTTTTTAGAAGAACCTATAACGGAAATGGAAATTCGTAACAATTTAAAGGAGTCACCAAAGGGGAAAAGCCCAGGCCCTGATGGGTTAACGATTGCATATTACCTAATGTTCAGCGATATTCTGGTTTCTAGGATGTGTTCTTACATAAATGGTATTGGTTCTAATTGGGATATCCGTCGTGAGGCATTAGAGGCCGCGATCACAATAATTCCCAAGATAGGTAAAGATCCCTCCTTATGTTCTAGTTTCAGACCCATCTCGTTATTAAATGCGGACGTAAAACTGTTTGCCAAAATCTTGGCCGGAAGAATGAAGATAATCATGAAAGATTTAGGGCCAGATTCACGTAGAATCGCGGCGGCGTAACGTATCGTAGTTACACCGCCGCATTTTTTCATCGCAAGTGCCTAATTCACCAAGCACTTTCGATGAAAACTACGCCGGCGGCCTCCGGTGCAAGGCGGGCCAATTCAAATGGGCTTGTGCCATTTAAATTAGGCGCGCTCCCGCGCCGGACCTACCGCACATGCTCCGTTTCCGAACTCCCGCTGTGCTTTGCGCGGAAGTGACGTAATTTTTTCGAACGGCGACGCGCGTAGCGTAATTCCGTATTCCCGGACGTTATTTTTTACATTTCGACGTGGGAACGACGGCCATACTTTATACAGCAATACGATTGCTGTGTAAAGTTAAGGCACCAAAAAAAAATACTAACTTTGCGATGGGAAACTAGCAGCGACGTAGCGAACGCGAAAAACCGTCTTGGATCGCCGTAACTCCTAATTTGCATACCCAACACTGGTTTACGACGCAAACTCCCCCCAGCGGCGGCCGCGGTATTGCATCTTAAGATCCGACAGTGTAAAACAATTACACCTGTCGGATCTTATGGCTATCTATGCGTAACTGATTCTATGAATCAGTCGCATAGATATAACAACAGATACGACGGCGTATCAGGAGATACACCGTCGTATCGGCTTTGTGAATCTGGCCCTTAGTACATACTGATCAGGTAGGCTTTGTCCCCGGGAGGGAAGGTAGGAAGGGAAGGTAGGGATAACAGCATCAGAACACTCCTGTTGACGCAGAAAATAAAAGATAGTAAGTCCCCAGGTCTACTCCTGTCTATAGACGCCGAAAAGGCGTTCGACAGGGTAGACTGGGGATTTCTGCTGAACACATTAGAGTTCATTGGGATTGGTCCAAAAATGATGGGGTGGATAAATGCTCTGTATAATCACGGCTAGAGTCAAGGTAAATGGGATGTTATCAGGGACATTTGAGATGTTCAATGGGACCAGACAGGGGTGTCCCCTGTCCCCTCTATTGTTTATCTTATCTTTGGAACCATTGCTGGCCGGGATTAGAAATAACCCGGACATCAGGGGGATTCAAACAAATGATGGGGAACATAAACTCGCAGCATATGCCGACGATATTTTATTATATATAACGAATCCTACTATAACTCTCCCGAATCTATTAAAAACCCTTAAATCGTATGGGGATGTATCAAATTTTAAAATCAATCCCCTAAAATCAGAAATCCTCAATATTAGCGTGAATGCACAGGACGTACGGAGATATAAGCAAGAGTTCCCATTTATTTGGAAAGACACAGAGATAAAATACTTAGGAGTTAATATCACATCATCCCCTGAGCTAATTTACTTACAGAATTTTATCCCGTTATTAAATGATATTAAAATAGATTTAAAGAAAATTGCATCTAGACAAAGATCTCTATTAGGGAGAATAAATTGTTTTAAAATGTTTATTCTCCCTAAGATATTATATAAAATTAAAATGTTACCGATTGTACTTCCAGGAGCTTACCGTATTTCGTATGAAAGTCAGGGCAAAATCGTGGGTGCGCGATATACGCCGATACCCGCTTTCCCGCGCCGAGTTTGTATACTGCGCCGGCATATACCGAGCGCAGTACACTCGTGTATAGTCGGGCAGTCTTGGCTACACTCGCGCTCACGTCCTGTACGAGCCGAGACTGCCCGACTATACACGAGTGTACTGTGCTCCGTATATGCCGGCGCAGTATTCAAACTCGGCGCGGGAAACGAGCGGGGAGGACGCCGCAGAAGGACGCCGGACCTGACGAAGAGGACACCCGAAGCCGCAGACGGACGCCGGACCTGACGAGTCTGCCGATGGACGCCAAGACACCAAACTGTAAGTACAAAAATCTTTTTACAACAGGAATTTCGGGGCAACTTTAGGGGGTGCGCGCTATACGCGGGAGCGCGCTATACCCCAATAAATACTGTACTTTAAAATACTAAAACAGTTATTAAATAGGTTTATATGGCGGAATAAAAAAACGCGTATAAGTATGGAAATATTAATTAGAGATAAGGAACATGGAGGTTTGGGGGTACCTGATATTTATACATATTATATGGCTATTCACAGGAAGTGTAGTCCTATGCCTTCTGCTGTGATTGCTGGCTGGGAAGGAGCCCACCTACGCTCCAGACAATGAAAGATAGCAGCAGAAGATGCCGGGAGCTACAGATCAGAACAAGGCCACGCCCCCAATGTGGTTTACTCCTCTGCTCTGTTAATGGAGGACATGTGGCTGAATGAAAGGTCTGCTCCCTTGATTCATAGATTGTGTTTTATTTATTGAAACTAATGTACGCAATAAGGAAGGGCATGGTTGGGCATGAGTGTCTGTCACAGGTCAGTCGGATCTATTAACCACAGCTGCACCAGAAGATTATAGCAGCGGGGTAGGGTGAGGATTGGTGAAGGAGTATTTCAATAAATTCAGGAGTATTCAAGGCAAGGGGCATACAAGATTAATAGTAAGTAATATCCCTTGTTCTGATCTTTTTCTAATTCAGAGAAACTAAGGCTAGGTTCACATGTATGCGATTTTCAACCGCCTCCATTTAGCATGACTTGTAAAAAAACATTGCCTTTTATTGTGCCTGTTCATATATGTCTGGTGCAGCCGGAGTGCATATTCAGTGTGAATTGAAAAGAGTTCTGTCAGTTTTCTGAGCAGTGCAGTGTGGCTCAGGTGCGAATTCAGGTCTATTCACTTCTATGGGAACTAGGGTTGCCACCTTTTCGTCAAGCCAAACCCGAACACTTTTGCGGTGTACGGCAATTTTTTTTGTAGTACACGCAATAGGAATGTAAAATACCTGGGACACCTTTTGGTTTACCCAAAGAGAGTAATAATGAGGTGTGCTATGGTGAACAGTGGCTGTAGCCAAATTGCATTGCATTGCAACAGGTGGGGGGACTTAAAGGGGCTTGGTTAAATAAAACAAAAGCATTTGTGTAACCATAAAATATGATTTGATTAATAAAAGTAATGTCAGTAAAAACATGAAAATAGCCTAGCTTAAAAGTGGACACTGTCAGCCAGTAGGGCAGTGGATGGTGTCAGTAGAGCAGTGGGCGGTGTCAGTAGGGCAGGGGACGGTGTCAGTAGGGCAGGGGACGGTGTCAGTAGAGCAGTGGACGGTGTCAGTAGAGCAGTGGACGGTGTCAGTAGGGCAGGGGACAGTGTCAGTAGGGCAGTGGACGGTGTCAGTAGGGCAGTGGACGGTGTCAGTAGAGCAGTGGACGGTGTCAGTAGGGCAGGGGACAGTGTCAGTAGAGCAGTGGACGGTGTCAGTAGGGCAGGGGACGGTGTCAGTAGGGCAGTGGACGGTGTCAGTAGGGCAGGGGACGGTGTCAGTAGGGCAGAGGACGGTGTCAGTAGGGCAGGGGACGGTGTCAGTAGAGCAGAGGACGGTGTCAGTAGAGCAGTGGACGGTGTCAGTAGGGCAGTGGACGTTGTCAGTAGGGCAGTGGATGGTGTCAGTAGGGCAGGGGACGGTGTCAGTAGAGCAGTGGACGGTGTCAGTAGGGCAGGGGACGGTGTCAGTAGAGCAGTGGACGGTGTCAGTAGAGCAGTGGACGGTGTCAGTAGGGCAGGGGACGGTGTCAGTAGAGCAGTGGACGGTGTCAGTAGGGCAGGGGACAGTGTCAGTAGAGCAGTGGACGGTGTCAGTAGGGCAGGGGACGGTGTCAGTAGGGCAGTGGATGGTGTCAGTAGGGCAGGGGACGGTGTCAGTAAGGCAGAGGACGGTGTCAGTAGGGCAGGGGACGGTGTCAGTAGAGCAGAGGACGGTGTCAGTAGAGCAGTGGACAGTGTCAGTAGGGCAGTGGACGGTGTCAGTAGGGCAGTGGACGGTGTCAGTAGGGCAGGGGACGGTGTCAGTAGAGCAGTGGACGGTGTCAGTAGGGCAGGGGACGGTGTCAGTAGAGCAGTGGACGGTGTCAGTAGAGCAGTGGACGGTGTCAGTAGGGCAGTGGACGGTGTCAGTAGGGCAGTGGACTGTGTCAGTAGGGCAGTGGGCGGTGTCAGTGGGGCAGTGGACGGTGTCAGTAGGGCAGAGGACGGTGTCAGTAGGGCAGGGGACGGTGTCAGTAGGGCAGGGGACGGTGGCAGTAGGGCAGGTGGCATTAGGGCAGGGGACGGTGTCAAATGATCAGTGGATGGCGTCAGTAGAGCAGAGGACAGTGCCCCCCAATACCCCCCCAACTGTATATATAGATGTAACCATATGGGGGAGGGAGAATTGTATATATGGGGGATAACTGTATATATGGGGGGACTGTATATATGGATGGTGTATGGGGGGAGAACTGTATATATGGGGGGCTGTGTATATGGATGGTGTATGGAAGGGAATGTATATATGGGGGATAACTGTATATATGGGGGGGAACTGTATATATGGATGGTGTATGGGGGAAAACTGTACATATGGGGGGGGGTAACTGTGTATATGGGGAGAACTGTATATATGGGGAGAACTGTATATATGGATGGTGTATGAGGGGAGAACTGTATATATGGGGGGGGCTGTATATATGGATGGTGTATGGGGGGAAAACTGTACATGGAGGGGGGTAACTGTGTATATGGGGATAACTGTATATATGGATGGTGTATGAGGAGAGAACTGTGTATATGGGGGGGGGGACTGTATATATGGATGGTGTATGGGGGGAAAACTGTACATATGGGGGGGGGGGGGTAACTGTGTATATGGGGAGAATTGTATATATGGATGGTGTATGGGGGAGAACTGTATATATGAGGGGCTGTTTATATGGATGGTGAATGGTGGGGACTGTATATATGGGGGATAACTGTATATATGGGGGGGGACTGTATATATGGGGACAACTGTATATATGGATGGTGTATGGGGGGAGAACTGTATATATGAGGGGCTGTATATATGGATAGTGTATGGGGGGGAAACTGTACATATGGGGGGGGGGGGAACTGTGTATATGGGGAGAACTGTATATATGGATGGTGTATGAGGGGAGAACTGTGTATATGGGGGGGGGCTGTATATATGCATGGTGTAGGGGGGGGGAAACTGTACATATGGAGGGGGGGTAACTGTGTACATGGGGAGAATTGTATATATAGGTGGTGTATGAGGGGAGAACTGTATATATGGGGGGGACTGTATATATGGTGTATGGTGGGGGGAAGTGGTGAGGACTGTATGTATAGTGTATGGTGGGGGGGGGGTGAGGTGAGACTGCCGAGTACTGACATACTGACATACTAACTTGGAAAAAACTGACCTTACAAGCTGAGCTCCAGTCTCAGCACGATCTCTTCACACTTTCCTACAGAGCAGCAGGGAATGGGGAGGCTCCGCCTTCAACCCCACCTCCTTGTCCCTTCTGCAGCCAGTCAGAGGAGTGCACCCGGGAACATGGAGTCTCTGCCTCCACCTCTGTGTTCCGTCTGCAGCACACAGAGCAGACAGAGGTTTGGTAACAGTGCGGGGGTAGATGGGGAGGTGCTCGTCGTTGCACTCAGGCAGCAGAAGCAGGTCAAGCAGCCCGAACTCAAGACTCACACAGGCCGTGGCACTGGCAGCACAGCTTCAGGCACAGGGAGCCACTGGCGGGTCTGAATAATGTGTCCGGGTCTCAGGCAGGCAGAGACCCGGACACATGTTTCAAAACCCGTACTGTCCGGGGGAAAACCGTACAGGTGGCAACCCTAATGGGAACGCTTGTGATTCGCACATGTAATTCAGCTGTGAACAGGATAAAATCCTGACCTGATCCTGATGTAAACCTGACCTAATACTGATCAAAAACTGACCTAAAATGCTGAACAACTAATTTGTCAGCTGTGAAAACGGAGCTTTAATTTGCACCTCACAAGTGTTCCCAGGACCCACGTGCACGCTCCCGCAGCGCGCCCACTATGCGGGAACTTCAAAGGGATGTATGGGTACGTGTGTGTGTGGTTTTTATTTATTTTACTGTTTGTGTGTATGTACACATTATATATATATATATATATATATATATATATATATATATATATATATATATATATATATATATATATATATATATATATATATATATACACACACACACACACGTGCTATATTTTGGAGAGATGGACAAGCTGATTGCACAGGGCTTATCTGACTATGGCCACACCCAACAGACAGGAGGCATGCAAAGAATGTAAAAAGGGAGGAAATAATTAGATATATAGGTAGATTCAGGTACAATAGTGCAAAGTTACGGGGCCCTCGGCATCCGGGTAACGTCTGACGGGAGTGCAACCAGTGGATGTTTCGCCAGCATGGAGTGCGGTCTGGTCGGAGGGAGAGCTGTCCGGGTCGGAGAGCGGTGAGGACTCGGGACATCGGTCAGCGGTGGATGGCAGTGCAGCGGCGCGGGGACCCAGTTCACGGCAGCCCAGTAAGTCTAACACATCTACTACCATCTGTGCTTTCTCCCTCGTCTTCCAGGATGGCACGCTGAGAGTAGACTGGTCCACCTGACAGGAAACACAATCAAAAACGAGGTTAAAAGGCCCCACCCCTCCCGTGTGCCTCAGTTCTTGATTGTGTTTCCCCTACAGCGAAACGTTTTTTATTTTTTCTTGCGACCTAAGGCCTGTGGCTGGTGGTCCCCCCCCGGAGCCTAGACCGCAGGTGCTGTGATGCCTTTGGGTCCAGTGAGATTTTATGCCTGCCCGGGGGGTGTCCCCTTCCTTCTGGTCCAGGGGGGCTGAATAAGGATTAGTGTAGAAGACCCCCCCTGGACAACGGAGCCTCCTAGGTTAGCGAGCTTCCCTAGTGCTCTGTGGAGGCCATTTTCCTCTCTATCTCTGCCTCCCCCCTACCTTGGAGGCCGGGTAGAGGCTCCCCCCTCTGGATCCGCCTGGTGTTTCTTCCCCATGGCGAGGATGGCGCCGCTCCGAGCGGTTCCGCGACTAGCTGGGCGCCTTTTGATGACGCGCACGGCGTTGTGACATCATTCCGTCCTCCGCGCGGCAAGATGGCGGCCTCCACCGGATCCAGACGCCGCATTTGATTTGGCGGGGTGGCTCAGAGCACAGACAGCCGGGGAGAGAGAAGGGCCTGGCGTCCTCACAACGATGGAGGAGGATCGCCCGCTTCCGATTTTGGCTGCAGAGGAGACCGCCAGGGGTGAGTCCTCCTTGTCTTTAGAAGGGTTGCTGGACCGGTCCCCCCCACTCTCCTGGGAAGTGTGTTGCTAACGGGCCCTTTTTTCTCCTTGTACCTGTATTTTAGGAGAAGACCCTACTGCCCAGGGGGAGACCAGTAGATCTGCTAAGCCCCCTAAGCGAGTTAGGAAGTGTGGCAACTGCAGTGATAAGCTTCCAGCAGAACATAACAAACCTTTCTGCTCTAGATTTATTCTTAAGTTAACTGGCAAAGAAACTTCACAAATTATAAAGGAATTTCTCTCAGTTCAGACAGAAATGCTTTCTACCCTCAAGGATTTCCAATCCTCCTTGAGAAATAGAGATACTGACCCCCCTATGCCTGGTCCCTCATCTCAGGAAGGCTCCTCTTCTTCGCGGCTTGATTCCCGCCAGCCAACCAAGAAGACCCTTTCCTCGGACTCCGAGGACTCTGAGGTTACCTTTCAGGATGAGGGCCTGGTGGATAGCCAGGTGGAGGAGGAGGATGAGGATGCCAGATCGGGAAAATATGTATTTTCCGCCGATGACATGGAGGGTCTTCTTGCAGCTGTTTACGCCTCTGAGCAGATCCAGCAACCAACAGAACAGGTTTCAGCCCAAGATAGGATGTATTTAGGTTTAATTCAACCCCAGTCTAAGACTATTCCAGTCCATCAATCCCTCAAGGATATTATCCTGAAAGAGTGGGCTGAGCCAGAAAAGAGGCTTCGCAAGTTTAAAACCTGGAAACGCCGCTGCCCCTTTAAGGATGATGTGGAGAACATCCGGCGACTATACTTGCACATCCATGGGGCGGAGGCCTTCAAACGGGGTGGCCTGGTGCTGTCTCTGGACGTGTTAAAAGCCTTTGACACAGTCAATTGGTCATTTTTATGGGAGGTTATGCATCGCATGGGCTTCAGCACTCAATTTATAAAATGGGTCCGCTTGCTTTATACCAGCCCTAGGGCCAGGGTTAGCACTAATAAAGATGTTTCTGATGTTTTTCCTTTGCAGAGGGGCACCAGGCAGGGCTGCCCGCTCTCGCCGCTCCTGTTCGCGTTGGCCATTGAGCCCTTGGCTCTGGCGGTGCGGCAGACGGCGGAGGTGGGTGGCATCTGTTTTGGTTCCCTTTCTGAAAAGATTTCTTTATATGCAGATGACGCCCTAATTTACCTGGATGGCACTGAGCGGTCCTTTGTCTCTCTGATGGGAGTGGTGGAGGAGTTCGGGAGGGTCTCTGGGTTGAGGGTGGGCTGGGAAAAGTCGGTGGCATTCCCTATAGGTCCTGCACTTGATTATTCATACCTCTCTAGGTCTAAATTGTCCATTCATCCTACTTTCAAATATTTGGGGATATATATTAATGCAGACCTGTCTTCCTTTGAAGCTCTCAATATTGCCCCTATTGTGACACATATGGAGACCAGGCTTAAAACCTGGGCTTCTCTACCGCTAAATCTCATAGGCCGTGTAAATATTTTTAAGATGATCTACCTACCCAAATTTTTATATGTATTCCGGGCATCCCCAATTTTTTTGTTAAAAAAGCTATTTAAGAAACTTAATTCGATTCTGTTTGGCTTTCTTTGGCAGGGGTCGAGCCCACGTATTGCTAGGGCCTCTCTCCAGGCTGCGAAGCTGGATGGGGGTCTGGCATGTCCTAACTTGAGACAGTACTTTATAGCGTCTCAGCTTACGTATGTCTATGATTGGTTTTTGGAGGCCTCCCCGTCCTGTTCCACCGCTCTACTGACCGCTCAGATGGGTTCCAGGGACATGTTGGTTGATGACCTACTCAGGTCAAAGGCCGGCAAATGCTCTCGTAACTCCCCGATAGAGGTTAGCTGGTCGGCTTGGCACGAGGGTAACGGGGTGCTTACTAATTTGGACGGGGTGTCCCCCAGGGCCCCCCTGTGGCAAAATGCCAATTTCCCTGAGCTCCTGGGTCATCCGGACTCGGGGTGGTGGACACGGATGGGTGTCACGCGTGTATCTCACATTTTTGTTCATGGCCAGTTTATTTCTTTTGAGGAACTGAGGGCACGTAATGTTGTACTACAGCAGAGCTGTCTGTTCAGATACATGTCTCTCCGCCACGCGGTGCGGACTCAATTTGGGGGTCTGACCCAGGAGCTCACGGAATCACCTCTAGAGGCGCTCATGTCATATTCAGATATCGAGAAACTGGTTACAACGTTTTACACTCGCCTCCAGGCGGCGGGGGTTAAACCCTTTCAGATCGCCAGACGGAAGTGGGAGGTGGACATTCCGGGGCTGTCTGAGGAGGGGTGGGAGGAGGCCTCGGAGGTGTGCTTCCTTGATCTTGTGGGGTTGAGTGATCAGTATGTACAATTCAAATTTATCCATCAGCTTCACTATACTCCTGCCAGATTGACCCGCATGGGTCTGATGTCTAATGCTTCCTGTCCTAGGTGTGACTCCACTGAGGCTGATTATCTACACATGTTCTGGTCATGCCCTGCTGTTGTACCGTACTGGAGGGACTTGTTCTCTTTTTTTAAGGACAATCTACATGTATCAGTTTCTCTTACTCCGGAGACTGGATTGCTGGGGGTGCTTAATGACTCTGTACCTACAACTCATGCTCGAATTCTGATAAGAATTGTATTGTTCTATGCCAGGAAGTTGATATTGTTGCATTGGAAGAGCACTTCTGCACCGGATATTCAAATGCTATACCGTATGGTTAACAAAGTTTTACCCATGTTTAAGTGTATATATAAGGGCAGGGCTTGTCACAAAAAGTTCAGCAAGATCTGGCAACCCTGGCTGGATATAGCGGATTCCTTCTGGAAGGACACCCCGCTATCCCAGTCATAAATGGCTGCGGGTGGGGGGGGGCGTGGAGGGCTCTGGTGGTCGCAGGGGGGTGAGAGAGGGGCAGTGTGTGGTTTGGATGTGGGGGGAGGGGGGAGGGGTGGGTAGGGATGTCTGTATGGAGTGAGGTTGTGAGTGGGTGTGTGTGGCTGTGTGTGATTGGTGGGGTACGCATGGTTGGGGTCCTAACCGTTATTTCCACTGTTTGTTGGTTCCCTATGACCGAGGGGCAAATTTGGCCCTATTAGGGTGCCCCGTAGAGTATTGTCCCTCCGTTGAGGGGATGGGGTGTTTAATCTCAGGGAGGGGTAATGGTTTATTGTGTAGGACTGTTTGACCTGTGTGTCATTATGTGGCGATACTGTAGCACCAATGGTGCATTGCTATTTGTTGAAAGTGCCTGTAGAAAATCAATAAAACATTTTCAAAAAAAAAAAAGGATGATGTGGAGGATACCTTTTTTCAAGGTATCTCGTCTTGACGCATCTTTAGCCCAGGTCTCTAGGCAGTCCGACCTCTCCTTTGAGGATGCGGGGAGTTTGAGGGACGCCATGGATAGGCGTGCGGATACCTCCCTCCGTAGAACCTGGGAAGCCAATGCAGCCGCCTTAGATCCTGCGTTAGCATCAGTATGCATCGCAGAGAATGCTGCCGCTTGGACTTCTAGGCTGTTGGATCATCTCACTAGTTCCTCCAAGACTAGGGAAGTTCGAGATTCCCTCCAGGTTATTGGCAGTGCAGTGGCCTATTTGGCAGACGCGGCTATCGAAACAGTTCGCACTACAGCCAAGACCGGAGCACTTGTTAATGCCTCTATGGTTAATGCCTGTATGGTTAAAAACCTGGAGGGGCGATCTCGCTTCTAAAAACCGATTGTGCGCTATTCCTTTTGAAGGTTCCCTCCTGTTTGGTACCGCGCTAGATCAGGCCCTGTCTAGGTCCTCAGAGAAGGGGAATAAATTTCCCTCCAGACCTAGGTCGAATAGGAGAAGGTTTTTTCGTTCCAACCAGAGAAAGAACCCTCCACCGGAGAAGAAATCGGCTCCCAACAGGCGCTGGGGTTTTGGGAAGGATAAACCAAAAGGGGGGATCCTATTTTCCAGCCCAAAACCCAGCGGAAAAGATCCCAAGTGACGAGAGGGTAGGGGGCAGGCTCTCCAAGTTCCTTTCTGCCTGGGACGGCATAACCCAGAGCCCCCATGTCCTCCAGATAATCAGGGAGGGCTACAGGTTAGAATTTCGCCAGTTTCCCCCCGATCTTTCTCCTTACATACCTACCCAGGGATCCCCTCAAGGCCGCAGGCCTTTCTCAGAACGTTGCGAATCTGGCGCAACAGGGGGTCATAGTCTTGGTCCTGCCAAATGAAGAAGGTCAGGGAGTATACTCCCATATTTTTGTAGTTCCCAAACCAGCCGGGAAGTTTAGGTTGATCATCAACCTAAGACCCCTGAATGTCCATCTTCTCTACAAAAAAATTTGTATTGAAAATGTCTACAGTCTCAGGGGACTCTTATTAGAGGGCGTGTTCATGGTGACGATAGACCTAAGGGACGCCTACCTTCACGTCCCAATTTGTCCAGATTACCAGAGGTTCCTCAGATTTGCCCTCGCCTCCGCCCAGGGAATTCAACACTGGCAGTTCTTGGCCCTCCCCTTTGGACTGGCCTCCAGTCCGAGGGTGTTTACGAAGGTCCTGGCCGAGGTGATGCTTTTCTGCATTTAAAGGGGATCTCCCTCTTCCCTTATTTAGACGACCTGTTGCTCTTCAACCCGAGTCGGGATCAGCTCCTCGCGGACCTGGCCACTGTAATGACCACTCTGGAATCCCTTGGTTGGATAGTGAACAAAGAAAAGTCCTCCCTTCTTCCAGAGCAAAGGAAGATGTATCTGGGGTTTCTCATAGACTCCCTAGAAAAGAAGCCTGTCTTAACCCAAGACAAGGCCCAGGGGCTTGTGGCAGCGGTCAGGTCCCTAGTGGGTGTGGTAAATTCCTCTTTCAGGGAGATTATGAGGTTGTTGGGTCAGATGACTTTGTGCATCCCGGCAGTCCCTTGGGCCCAACTTCATTCAAGACCTCTGCAGGTCTTCCTTCTCTCCTCTTGGGATGGAACGGAAGACTCTCTGGATACCCGGGTCAGCATCCCAGTTTCGGTAAAGGACACCTCAGAGTGGTGGCTGTGCCCCCAGAACCTTTCTAAAAGGTCGCCTGTGGAGTCAGTCCAACCCGATCAAAGTCACCACAGACGCCTGTGCCTGGGGGTGGGGAGCCCATACTGAGGAACTTAGAGCCCAGGGTTCTTGGAATCACCAGCAAAGGCGGGCTTCTTCCAACTACCGGGAGTTATTGGCGGTTGGGGAGGCTCTGAAAGCATTCGAGGAGAGAATTCAGGGCCGAGAGGTCCTAGTTCTCTCCGACAATGCGACTACGTTCGCCTTTCTCACCTGGCAAGGGGGCACCAGGTCTCACTCTCTCCTAGCCCTCTCCCTGAGGATCCTGGGTTGGGTAGAACAGAGGGTACCCTCTCTTCTGGCAGTCCATATAAGAGGGACCCTAAATCTGGAGGCCGACTTTCTGAGCCGCCAGCCCATCCTTCAGGGGGAATGGGAATTGTGCCCAGAGACCTTCAGCTGGGTCTGCCAGACCTCTTTGCTTGCAAAGGGAACAAGAAGGTGAACAGGTTCTTTTCCCTCACCCGAGAGCAGGGTTCACAGGGGGTGGATGCGTTGGCTCAGTCCTGGAGATTCTGGTTGGCCTACGCCTTCCCTCCCTTAAATCTCATTCCAAGGGTCCTGCAAAATTTGAACACCTCAGATACCAACCTGATTTTGATTGCACCCTGGTGGCCCAAGAGGATCTGGTTTCCCACCCTAAAGCACTGGTCTCTAGCTCCCCCTCTTCCCCTCCCTCTCCAGGCAGGTCTTCTGCGGCAGGGGCCGGTCTCTCATCCAAATCCAGAGTTCTTCAGCCTGACGGCATGGCTCTTGAGAGGTGGAACCTGCAGCAGAGGGGCTGTTCTGAGAGAGTGATAGACACCCTGTTGGCTAGCCGCAAAAGGGTCACCAGACACATCTACGCGAGAATCTGGGGGGTCTTTTCGCGTTGGTGCTCCGCGAAACAGATCTCCTGCCCCAGAACCTGCACTATCCTGGATTTCCTCCAGGATGGGGTGGACCTAGGCTTAGCCACTAGGACCTTAAGGGTCCAAGTCGCGGCCTTGTCCTACTTTCTGGACAAGAGCCTTTAAGGGGGCCCTCTTATCCCCCCTGGGACCTCTCCCTAGTCTTGGATCACCTAACTAAGGCCCCATCGAACCTATAGATAGCATTCCAATTAAATTACTTACATTTAAGTTTACTTTTCTGTTGGAGAAGAAGAAGGATGCGGTTAGGCTCGCGGATGCGGCAAAGAGCGAAATGTATTTTTGCTTTGAGGCCCCCTTGGGAATGCATCTCAAGGCGGAGGTGAGAAAGAAGATCTGGAAGGGGGAGTATGTGGAGATCTTCACATTGCTGCCCCTGGAGAAGTTCAATCTGGACAGATTGAAGCCGGAGGAGAGTAAGAAGAAGGATGAGGAAAAGCGGCGTTACCGATTGATTACGGCGTGCGTGATTGGGGAGAAACACCCCGAGCATTGTTCGGGCTTGTCCATTTATCAGGAGTCTATTTGTGAGGCTCAGAGGACGTACGGTGGCACGGCGTGGCTGCGTTACGACGAGCAGTTTTCGGCAGAGGATGGCCATGAGAACTACGCTGCGCTGGGACCACAAAGACATTGCGCTGTGGATGAAGATTATGATGGCCGCGAGGGTCCCGGGTCAGTTTTTTCAGGGGGGGGGACAGAGGTGCCTCGGCCTCGGGACAGCCAACCAAAAAACGTTGGGGCTATTGCTGGCAGTTCAACGACAGTACGTGCAAATATGGCGCAAACTGCCCTTTTAAGCACACTTGCTCAGGGTGCGGGGGTTCCCATTCCCTGTCCAAGTGTTTTAAGCGTGGAAAAGGCCGTCCCGGAGACGCTGCGGGAAAGGGGGTTGACTTTGGTTCGGGTGGAAAGGATGCTCCCCTTTCTCAATAGGTACCCTGACAGACGCGCCGCCAGACTGCTGGAGGACGGTTTCACTAACGGTTTCAGAATTTCGTGCTCCCTTTCGGTGGTTCCCCCGGAAGTGAAGAACTTGAGATCTGCCTTCTTGCATCCCTCGGTGGTTGCTGACAAGCTCACTAGGGAGGTGCAATTGGGGCGGATGGCCAGGCCTTTTTTGGCGGTTCCGCTGAGGGATTTGGTGGTTTCTCCTTTGGGGGTAGTCCCGAAGAAGGAGCCACTCGTAAGATTCAGCTGCGCAAATTGCAGTCGCTGCTGGGGAAGTTGAACTTTGCGTGCATGGTAATTCCCATGGGCAGGGTCTTTTGCCACAGACTGTCCGCAGCGACGGCTGGGGTTGTAGCGCCGGCTCATTTCGTGACTCTGACGGGGAACACAGGGAGGATTTGGTAATGTGGCACGAGTTCCTGGAGTCCTTCAATGGATGGGCGTTGTGGATGTCTGGGCCTGTTAGCCATTTTGATTTAGAATTGTTTACAGACGCCGCCGGCTCTACTGGCTATGGGGCCTTTTGTCAGGGGAAGTGGAGCATTGGCAAGTGGCCAAAGGCGTGGGAGGAGGCCGGTTTCTTGAAAAACCTGGTACTCCTTGAGCTTTTCCCAATTGTGGTGGCGTTGGAACTGTGGGGCGAGTCGTTTCGGAATTTGAAAGTTCGCTTCAACTGCGACAATTTGGGCATCGTCCAAGTGGTGAACCGTGTTGCGGCTGCTTCAGAGCCGGTTGTGCGGTTGACCTTGAATGTGTTTGTGTATGCTGTGCACCTGCCGGGGGTGGAGAACACTTTAGCTGACGCTTTGTCTCGTTTCCAGTGGGACAGGTTCCGGGAGTTGGCACCAGCAGCGGAGCAGCAGGGAGTCCCCTGTCCCAACTGGATGTGGGACATTGCTTTAAAAACGCAGTGAAGTGGATTCAGCGGTCGGTGAGTGGGGCTACGTGGAATGCCTACTCTAAGGTATATGGAGGGATTGGCAGTGTTTCGTTGATGGGTTAGGGATTCCACCGGCAGGGCAGGAGGCTGGCCTGGCGTTGCTACATTTTCTCACTCTGAAAATGGAGGACGGGTTCTCGGCGTCGGTGATCGATCCGCTCCTGGCTGGCTTGGCCTTCCTTTTCAAATGGCACGGCAGCAGGGACTTTTCCAAGGACTTTTGGGTGAGGCAGGCAGTTAAGGGGTACAGGAAGGGTTGTAGGACTGCGGACGGCCGCCGCCTGGTTTCGTTTATGATGTTGCAGAGTTTATTTCAACACCTACAGTCGGTGTGCGGCTCGGTTTACGAGTGTGCGCTTTTCCGGGCAGCGTTTGCGCTTGCCTTTTTCGGGGCTTTGAGAGTTGGAGAGCTGGTTAGTTTGTCCAAGCAGGCCCATGGGGGCCTGTTGGTACGCGATGTGGAGCTTTGTGGGGACGAGGTCAAGGTCTGGGTGCGCAGGTCAAAAACAGATCAAGGGGGTAAGGGCATGCGCCTATCGTTCTTTCGCATTCCTGATGCGACCATTTGTCCTGTACGGGCGGTGGACTGTTTTTGTTCCATGCGTCCTGGACTTGGGGGGTAATTTTTATTGCACCAAGATGGATCTGCGCTATCCCGCTTTCAGTTTTTAGCGGTGTTCAGGAAGTGTGTGTTGGCAGCGGGGTATAACCCCAAGGATTATGCTACGCATTCGTTTCGCATAGGGGCAGCCACGGAAGCGGCTAGGGCGGGGTTGGATGCGCTCGCAGTGAAGCGGATTGGGCGTTGGGACTCGGACAGGTTTAGACCAGGGCTCAAAATTTCAAGTCCTGAGCCACTAGCCAGGCCTCAAGAGTTACTCGCCACCAGTTGCCCCACCTAATTCATACACTGCCCTGCGCCTAATTGCACCTGTAAACATGCCCTCGTAGATTATCTCATGGAATGACAATGTTTTATGCAGACTCAAGTTACAAAATTAAATATTACCAACAACAACTTTAACAAAATGGGACAGGGCACTGGGGGCAGACCAGAGGGACAGGGCACTGGGGCAGACCAGAGGGACAGGGCACTGGGGGCAGACCAGAGGGACAGGGCACTAGAACTGGGTCTCTTCCCCATTCTTTTGCTGTCTCCTCTGCAACTCCCATCCATCCTCTCTCTCTCTCCCATTCATCATCAGGAGCCTGTGTGTGCGGCTCCACGCTTGCATGTCCCCACTTCCCCCTTTTATTCAGGCTGGCAGAGAGGAGAGGAGCTGCAGCACAGCGGGAGGGAGTACACCATAGCACATATGGACACCATAGCACAGCGCACACTGACAGCGCACAGCACACATTGAGACCAGTCTGTTCACAGTGCTCAGGCTAAACTTACATAGAGCACAAGGAGAAGAAAACTGCACAAACTAGAAGGCTGCCGCTCTCATGTCAGGGCAACTTTCAGTGAGCGCTGCGCCGGAGTGGTAATTTTTGCAATCCTCCACCTCACTCATTACTTTCTGCTCTCCAGCTACATTGGTCGGGGCCCAGGGGAGGGGGGCAGGCTCAGAGAGGTCATACTGTTAGGTCCCATGGCTTAATGAGAATTGTAAGGAGAGCACCTGTGTACTGCTCTGCCTGTGCGCGGCTCAACAGACTACTTTTCCCGAGCATGCACCTTTCCTCTTCAGCCAATCTCATCGGGACTCTAGGGCCTAGTACACACGAGAGGATTTATCCGCGGAAACGGTCCGGGGGACCGTTTCCGCGGATAAATCCTCTGGCGGATTTTGATCTCATGGTTGTACTAACCATGAGATCAAAATCCCCGCGGAATTCCGTCCGCGGTGATGTGTCGCGCCGTCGCCGCGATGATGACGCGGCGACGTGCGCGATGCTGTTATATAAGGAATTCCACGCATGCGTCGAATCATTACGACGCATGCGGGGGATGGATTCGGACGGATTGATCCGGTGAGTCTGTACAGACCAGCGGATCAATCCGTTGGACTGGATTCCAGCGGATCGATTTCTGTACGGGGCCTAAGTGTAGGCACAGATTGGAGGGAGATTGGTCATGCAGCCCTGTCATCACTCGCCCCCAGCTTAAATCCACTCGCCAAATGCTAGTAGGCGAGTGGAAATTTTGAGGGCTGTTTAGACTATACGTTCGCCCACATTCGATGCATGATTAGGGGTGCTGGAAGGGGAGTTCGGTTAGTAGGAATGTAGGTTTTTTGTGGTATCCGTGAGCAATTGTTATGTATGTTGTTTTGTGTTCTTGTTTTTCAGGTGGTGAGCCCTGTCTAGTGTGGATTTTTGGACACTCTTATGTGTCCTGGGGGGCCAGGTGGGCCGAGGTACGGCCTAATGGTAGACAGATGGGGATCCCCATACAGAAGGCGAAGGTTCGGTGGATTGGGTTTCTGGGCATGGTGTGGAACAGGGTGATGCCGGAGATGCTGAAGTTTACCCGCCTGGATAGGGCACCGAACGTATTGGTGCTACATGTTGGGGGTAATGACATGGGGGCCGGGTCTATGCTCCAACTTATCAGGGATGTCAAGTGCGATTTTTTGCGATTGCGCTCTTTATTTCCTGGTATGGTGATCATTTGGTCGGAGATGGTAGGGAGGACAACTTGGCGTTGGGCTTGGTCAGTAGAGAAAGTGAACAAAGCCTGTGTCAAGGTGAACAAGGAGGTAGGGCGGTTTGTGGTCAGAAATGGGGGGTTGGTGGTGAGGCACAGGGAGCTGGAGGTGGATACTTGGCGGTATCTGAGGAGTGATGGGGTCCACCTCAATGCGGTGGGCATTGATTTGTGGACCTTGGGCTTGCAGGAGGGAGTACAGAGGGCCCTTAGGGTGTGGAGGTGCATGCAAGGGTAAGGTTTTCCCCTTGCGTGCGGTGGCGGTGTTTGGGGTTCCTGGAGAAGAAGAAAGGCAGGAAGTCAAGACAAACGGTTGTACCCATAGGTGATATGGGAGTTACGGGTACCCTTCGGTCAACGCGGGTTGACCAGGAAGGAGTTAACGTGTAGGTCACTGTGGACAGGTGTACTGCCTCTGAGTCTGGGGCTTGCGACTGAGGCCGAAGTTAAACAGTTATTGTCCCAGTGGCCAATTGGAGTTTCATGTTCAAATCTTTTTATTTTGAAATAGAAATAGAAATATCAGAGTATAAAATACAACCAGGATACGTGAGTATCACACGCTAATCAATAATCAAAACCTAACAATACATACTCTGAAAATAAGCACCTTTATATCTTATAACAAAAGATAGCAGAGGGAAACATCACATCTCTGGATATTTCCCGCTACTATCTAGTACTAAGCTGAAGAATAGAAAAGAAAAGAAGAAAAAGGAAAAAAAAAAAAAAGGGGAGGGGAATAGAAACCGGGAAAAAAAAAGGCTGACACTGTACCGAACGGCCCACCTTAAATTGCCAGGGAGAGTGGAGAAGAAAAAAACCAGACTCACAACGGCAATCTCAACACATTTCTAACTGCAAATATTGGTCTGAATGCTTAAACGCCACCCAAGGTGACCACATCAGGTTGAATTTTTTGGACAATTCCCTGGCGATGGCTACAGTTTCCTCCATTTGGTAAATATTTTCTATGGCACTGAGCCATTCGGGAATTGAAGGAATATCCCTCGATTTCCAGTGCCTGGGAATCAGAACTTTTGCTGCATTCAGCAGATGTCTGATCAATGATTTTTTATAATGTAGCATAGAGCAGTCTGCATATGTAGTAAGCAACATGCCGACGTGAGAGGGATTGTGGTATCCGTGATGACCTTAATCACTTCTTCCACCTTGTCCCAAAAGGGTCTCAGACGAGGGCACTCCCACCAGATATGGATAATAGTGCCCTGGTCTTGCTCACATCTCCAGCAAAGATCTGATGTCAACGGGTACCATTTTTTTATCTTATCTGGCGTGGCATACCATTGTGTTAAAAGCTTATACGACGTTTCCTGTATTTTCGTGCCAATGGAACACTTATGGGCGAAAATACAGGCACGTTTCCATTGCTTCTCAGTAATGCCTATTTTCAAAGCCTTCTCCCATTGTACTCGTGTTCCAGCTGCTATCTCCCTCCTGTCTAGTTGAAGCCATGAGTACGCCAGCAAAGTAGCTCTAGGTACCGGAGTTCCAGCCAAGCAAATTTGTTCAAAGGGAGTTATTGATCTAAAGAACTGTTTTTTATTCTGGGAAACCTGTGTGTAATTATGCAGCTGGCGGTAGGTCCAAAATGAAAGGGGATTCTGAGAATGCAAATCTCGTTTTAAGGACTCAAAGTGTTTTAGGGTGTTGTCTTCTACATAATGTATCATTAAAAGGGGGGTCAATTGGTCAGTGGGTGCAGAAAAGTGCAGATCCATCCCGGGAAAGAAATCCGGATTACGAATAATGGGGGTTAGCGGGCCCGGGGATGAGGACAATTTATGATGCTTCGTCATCGCATGAAAAACTCTAAAAGTGGTCCCCACCAAAGGATGCTGCTGCAGACTCTGCGGTAACTTCGCCCATGGGATCCAGGGTAGGAATCTAAGATGAAATCTGGAGGACGCTTCCTCCAATGTGACCCAATCTTTCTGACCCCTATGACAATTCCAGTCAATAATTCTTGCTATATGTATCCCAGAATGATAGAGTTTGAAATCAGGTAGACCTATACCCCCCTCTTCCTTAGATTTTGTAAGCGTATCTAGCTTTACCCTAGGTTTTAGCCCCTTCCAGATAAACATGCGTAGAATAGATTGAAGTCGTTTAAAAAAGGAACCTGGAAGTGAAATAGGTAGGGTATGGAAGTGGTATAGAATTCTAGGTAGAATTACCATCTTCAGGATAGCTGCTCTGCCAAACCAGGAGAAAGGTCTAGAGGTCCAACCTTTAAGATCAACTTGGATTTTGTTTAGCAACGGGGGAAAATTAATATTATAAATATCCCCAACTCTGGCCGCAAGTTTTATTCCAAGGTAGGTAATAGATGAGGTTACCCATTTAAACGAGCCGGCGCCGCGCGCTCTCTAGGGAGTCAGGTGGAAGTGTAAGGTTAAGTGCTTCTGACTTTGAGTAATTAATCTTCATATTAGAAATATAGCTAAATATTTTAAAGGCTTTGGAGAGATTCGGGATTGAGACCTGAGGCCGTGTTAGAAAAAATCAAAGATCGTCCGCATATGCTGCTATTTTATATTCATGATCACCTATCAGAAAACCATGTACATCTAGGTTTGTATTAAAGGGTCACTAAAGGAATTATTTTTTTTGCTGAAATGACTGTTTATTGGGTATAGAGACATAAAAGTTAACTGATTCCTTTTAAAAATGATTAAAAATGTAATTTAATCTATCATATAATGTGTCTCTTGTTTCACTTTCGGTTTTAAAGGTACATACATGAAGTTCCGGGTGAGAGGTGAGTCGGGAAGACTAACAGAACAAAAACAAACAAATCCAGGGCAGTGTTTTGTTTTTATAATTAATCTAATTGGTTCTGAGGAGTTTTAGACACACAGTAATGACAGCTTAGACCACCATGAAAATCTCCCAGTATGATGGTTATAAGGAAACAGGCAACCAGGAAGTGTGGAGATCACAGCAGAATTACAGCTACTTCAAAGCAAAAACGAACAATGGGGACATGAAACCAGTACTGCAGTAAGGTAAAGGAAGCTATTTAGCTAAAAAAAATAATTCCTTTAGTGACCCATTAACAGTGTGAATAAAAGGTTCTAATGATAGAATGAATAATAGGGGGGAAAGAGGACATCCCTGCCTTGTACCATTATTTATGTCCACTGCTTCCGAAAGAGTTCCATTCATTTTAAGCTGGGCCGGTGGTTTATGATATATAGCGGCTATCCACGCCATCATATGCGGTCCTAGCCCTAAATGTCTACAAGTGGCAAACAGATAGTCCCACGCCACACGATCGAAGGCCTTCTCCGCATCAGTTGATAGGAGAAGACCTTCGATTCCCTGTGTATGCGCGTAGTGCACCAAATTAAGGGTTTTTATGACATTGTCCCGTGCTTCCCTCCCTGGCATAAATCCCACCTGATCTGGACCAATACGTTTTGGAAGGAAAGATGACGATCTTGCTGCCAGTAATTTAGCCAATATTTTTAGGTCCAGATTCAGCAATGAAATCGGCCTATAACTTGTACAATCTGTGGGGTCTTTAGCTGGTTTAGGAATCAAGGTTACATATGCCGTCGTAAACGAGGTCGAGGCTGATGAAGAGGTTCGTATGTGTTCAAGGGCCCGGAGTAGAGGGGCTTTCAAAATATCTATAATGGTTTTATAATAATGGGCCGTAAACCCATCCGGGCCTGGGCTCTTACCCAGTTTTAAAGTCCTTATTACCCCGAGGAGTTCTTCTTCGGAAATCGGCGATTCCAAAGATTCACTCTCAGCCGGAGATAAAGTAGGCATACTACTCTCCTTAATATATTCTCGCAAAACGGTTTCTCTATTTCCCTCAACCTCCGCAGGTTTGTGTGCCGCAGGGAGGTTGTAAAGCTTAGTGTAAAAAGCATGGAATTGTGACACAATCTGGTCCGTTTTTTGTAATAGTTGGCCCTCCGGGGACTTGATCGACAAAACAGAATGCGCATGCGAGATTGTTTTAAGGGCTTTTGCAAGAAATTTGCCACATTTATCTCCATGTTCGTAATGGAAGCCTTTCCTAAAATAGAGAATACGTTTTGCTTTAAGATTAAGTATAGAATTTAGTTTTTCCCGCGTCTTTGACAATTCCGCCAAGTGTGTTTCCATAAGTGATTGTTTATGTTGGCTTTCCAAAGACGCAATTTTTTCCGCCAATGCCAGAGTCACTTTTTCAGCTTCTCTTTTTTTAGCGGAACCAAGGCGCATAAGTTCGCCACGTATGACGCACTTATGGGCCTCCCAGATTGTCAAAGGTGACATGTCTTCTGTAACATTAAATTGAAAATATAATTTAATCGCCTCATAAATTTGTTGACAAGTAGAGGGGTTCGTCAGTAAGGTGGAGTTTAGCCTCCAGCTATATACTCTCGGAGGCCTGTCTGTTTGTAGAGGGGAAATCGATACTGGGCAGTGATCTGAAAGGGATTGTATGCCTATACTGGCTGTCTGAAGCTGGGGTAGGTCACGTTGCGAAATGAAGATATAATCTATACGGGAATGCTTTTTATGCAACGCAGAGTAATATGTGAAATCTCTGTCCTTTGGGCATACCAGGCACCAAGCATCAACCAAGGCCAAGGAATTCAATTCTGATTAAATTTTCTTTATAACAGCGTATGAGATGCTAGATCTGCCGTTTGAAGTGTCCTGTATATTAAAATCCCCCCCAAAATAATGCAGCCTGAGGCAAAGCCCTTTAATTCGTCTATTAAATGACGGCAGAAGGCAAGATGGCCTGAATTAGGAAAATAAGCATTGGCCAATGTGTTCTCTCTGTTATGCCACAGTCCCTTTAGGAACAGAAATCGGCCCATGGGGTCCATATGTTGCTGGATTACTTTAAAATTTGCATTTTTTTTAAGCAAAATCGATACACCTTTAGACTTAGACTTTAAAGTTTGGCGCGTGGTATACCTCAGGAAAGTGTCTATCAAACAGTCTCGGCACTGAAGAGGACTGAAAATGGGTCTCCTGAATGAACACAAAAACAGGTTGAGCCTTTTTTAGTTCTCTTAAAAAAGAAATCCTCTTTTCCGGGATGTTGAGACCTCTCAAATTATGAGAAATTAGGGTAGGATGTTTACCCAAAGACGCATAGGCCATTTTAGCACAGTGTCAATTGACCTAGCAGGAAGGGAACAAGAAAAAAAAAAAGTGGGGGGGGGGGGGGGGGGAGGAGGGGAATAAGAAAGAAGGAGAAAAAAAAAGGGGGGGGGAAGAAAAAAAAAACAGAGTCTCCTGAATCAACAGGCAAGATATATACAACTAAACCGAACGAGCACTCCTCTGCCGCTGCAGAGGGGCTCTTTAAATTGTGTCTAGCCCGGGATACACGGGCAGAGTGAAAATAGCCTCGTGAGATATCCGGGGGAGACACAATGTGAGGTGCGTGGGAAAAACCCTTGAAATGGTCGGAGAAATGTAAAAAAAAAAAAAAAAAACACAAGCGAAATTTATTATCAAAAAAAGCCAATTGGAGTTTGTGGTCTCTCAGACCACCAGGAGGTTAAAAGTTGTGTAAAAGTTATTTATTTAAACTGGTTATTTATGGTAATTTTAGTTTTTTTAAATAAATAGGCCGCAAGGCCAACTTTACTCCACACCGGTGTCAGTCGTTATTTGGGTAAAAGGGGGAAGTGGGGCAGTCACAAAGGGGTGATTAAGAAGGTAAGGTCGGTCCTTAACATGTCATGAATCTATGGAAGAGCAGCATTATCAGACTAGGACATGAAGGCCGCGTACACACGGTCGGTCCAAACCGATGAAAACGACCTGAAGTCCAGTTACATCAGTCCAAACCGACCGTGTGTACAGCCCATCGGTCCGTTGTCCTTCGGTCAAAAAATTTAGAACTTGCTTTAAAATCGAACCGATGGACCGCTGCCTGATAGGTCCAAACCGATGGTTAGTACACAAAAGCATCGGTTCAAAACCCGCGCATGCTCAGAATCAAGTCGACACGTGCTTGGAAGCATTGAACTTCGTTTTTTTCAGCACGTCATGTGTTTTACGTCACCGCGTTCTGACCCGATCGGTTTTTGAACTGATGTTGTGTACGCACATTAGACCATCAGGCCACTTCAGCGGTGAACCGATGAAAACGGTCCGTCGGACCATTCTCATCGGTTTGGATCAACCGTGTGTACGCGGCCGAAGTGTGTTAGTACTACAGGACACTTTCCCTTTTCTTTATATAAGAGTCTATTCACACAGCAGATTAACCAGTAAATGGCGAGTGTTCACACAGCCAGAGACTACGTGCTCTAATTGTGACTGGATGCATTTTGTTGATTGGCTGCAACCGCTGATAAAGAAGAATCTTCCAAAATATTGCTCCCAAAAAAAGTTGATCATCTGCCATCGATCGAAGACTGCCCCACAATTTCAATCAGTGTATGGCCAGCTTTACTACCTATTTTTTACTACTTTAAACGTTTAGCTTAATGTTTACTATAGTGGAATTAGGAGCAAGTGCCGCCTGCAACCTCTAATCTCATATTATGTCAACTTCTGAGAACAAAACAGCAGCTGCCAATTCAGTTTACAAAACAGGACAGGGGCTCAACAAAAAAAAAGAAGCATACAATAAACATAAATCCAATCATAGGCGTGCGCACGGGGTGTGCCAGGTGGTCCTGGGCACACCCTAATGCTCAGGCACATCTGGCACACCCCAGAGCTTATTTTCTGACAGTATGTGCGGGATCTCCATTTTGGCACGTCTGCTATGTGACAATGTCAGTGCTGCTTATGGGACTATGTTTCATTTGGCTATGTAACTCCTGTGAGTGCAAGCCACTGGCCGCGGAGTTAGCTGACAGGCAGCCGCATTTTCCGATGCTACCTCTATAGTTCCGGCTCCCTGGCAGCTGAATATCACTCCGCTGCCTGCTTACACCGTGGCCAGTGGCTTGCACTCACAGGAGTGAGTTTAGCAACACGTCCTGCCACCCAGGATCTCCCAGCCATCACTGCCATGTGTACACCGCCGAGACAACGACTGGCTGCCAGGACCGATCCCAGCAGACTCGGCGTACCAAGAGGTTAGTCACCTCACATGCTTGTCTCCAGTCCTGGAGCCCATCTCACCCACCCACACACACTTCAGAACGAAGCTGTCTCCTCCCCCTTCTCCTCATTCAGCTCTGTATACACAGAAGAGGAGGGGGAGGAGGAGGAACACCGCTGACTTGAACTTCAAGTCTACAAACTTTCCCATGCTTTATCAATAGACAGGGAGGAGGGGGAGAGTGGCTGAGATTGGGAAGGGGGAAACCAAAACGATGTATAGTCTGGGATAGAACTACAGGTCCCAGCATGTCTTGCTCCTCTATTGCAGCCTGTGATGGGACTAGTACCAGCTTGCTCTGCACTTTAAAGCGGGGGTTCACCCTTAGAGGGCACTTTTCCCCCTTCGCTTCCTGCTCGTTATTACTAGGGGAATCGGCAATTTATTTTAAAATATGTGCAGTACTTACCCGTTTACGAGACGCATCCTCTCCGTCGCTTCCGGGTATGGGCTTCGGGAATGGGCGGTCCTTCTTGATTGACAGGTTTCCGAGAGGCTTCCGACGGTCGCATCCATCGCGTCACGATTTTCCGAAAGAAGCCGAACGTCGGTGCGCAGGCGCAGTATAGAGCCGCACCGACGTTCGGCTTCTTTCGGCTACGAGTGACGCGATGGATGCGACCGTCGGAAGCCTCTCGGAAGAATGTCAATCAAGAAGGAACGCCCGCTCCCGAAGACCCATACCCGGAAGCGACGGAAGAAGATACAGCTCGAAAACGGGTAAGTACTGCACCTATTTTAATATAAATAGCCGATTCCCCTAGACCGAACGAGCAGGAAGCTAAGGGGAGATTTTTTTTTTTTTTTTAAATGGGTGAACTCCCGCTTTAATTGCAGCCTGTGATAGGACTACAAGTACCAGCTTGCTCTGCACTTAAAGTCCTATCACAGGCTGCAATTAAAGTGCAGAGCAAGCTGGTACTTGTAGTCCTATCACAGGCTGCAATTAAAGTGCAGCCTGTGATAGAACTAAAAGTCCCACTATGCTCTGCAGGAGCATTACAGCCTGTGATAGGGCTACAAGTCCCAGCATGCTTTACAGAGATTGGGCTGAAGACCGGGGGTACAGTGGTGGGGCAGAAGGTGGGGGAAATCAGTGGTGGGGCAAGAGGGGGTTACAGTGGTGGGGCAGGTGAGCAGGAGGGGGGATACAGTGGTGGGGCAGGTGAGCAGGGGGTTACAGTGGTGGGGCAGGTGAGCAGGGGGGGATACAGTGGTGGGGCAGGTGAGCAGGGGGGATACAGTGGTGGGGCAGGTGAGCAGGGGGGTTACAGTGGTGGGGAAGGTGAGCAGGGGGGGTTACAGTGGTGGGGCAGGTGAGCCGGGGAGTTACAGTGGTGGGGCAGGTGAGCAGGGGGGGGGATACAGTTGTGGGGCAGGTGAGCAGGAGGGGGATGCAGTGGTGGGGTAGGTGAGCAGGAGGGGGGGATACAGTGGTGGGGCAGGTGAGCAGGGGGGGGACAGTGGTGGGGCAGTTGAGCAGGAGGGGGATACAGTGGTGGGGCAGGTGAGCAGGAGGGGGATACAGTGGTGGGGCAGGTGAGCAGGAGGGGGGGATACAGTGGTGGGGAAGGTGAGCAGGGGGGGGACAGTGGTGGGGTAGGTGAGCAGGGGGGGGAACAGTGGTGGGGCAGGTGAGCAGGGGGGGATACAGTGGTGGAGCAGGGGGGGATACAGTGGTGGAGCAGGTGAGCAGGGGGGGATACAGTGGTGGAGCAGGTGAGCAGGGGGGGATACAGTGGTGGAGCAGGGGGGGGATACAGTGGTGGGGCAGGTGAGCAGGAGGGGGATACAGTGGTGGGGCAGGTGAGCAGGAGGGGGGGATACAGTGGTGGGGCAGGTGAGTAGGGGGGTTACAGCCTATTCTGGATTGTTTGGCAACTGTGACATACTCATACCACGTCAGGAGAATATAAACTGGTGATGGTTCAATAACAGTCACAGATTTTATGGTGCTGCTGATTGTATAGAACACATTCCCAGGAACCTATTTTATTTAAATAGAACATTCATTCTAGATCGACATCTATGTGTGCTGGGAAAGCCCACAAAATCGCATGCTTTCCCAACACACAGGGGGGTGTCCCACTAATTGTCAATGACACCCCCATGCATCTGCAAACACACATCCCAAACTGAATGGTGCTGCATCAGAATGCGGTTCTATGCAGGATGTTTTTAGAAAAGAGCCAGGGACTTGTTTTCCGTGTTTTTCACATGTAGGGGAGTGCATTAAAATGAATGGGCTGTCCTATGTGCAAGAACATGCAGAGAGGCACCCACGCAAACAACAGTGCCAACCAAACCCATTCACACCACCCTGCATTGAGCTGTGATGTGTAGCGGATAGACAGGGCAATTTAAAAATGAAAGGAAATTGATGTAAAAAAGCAAACAGCTGAAATTCTAACTCTTTAATAAAGGGAGGGTATAATTGCAGGTGCGGCACGTGAACATGCCCAGTCGCTGCCTCTACAGCTAAAAGGGTGGTAAGGGGTGGTAAAAGCATGGCTCAACCACAGAGTTTTACTGCCCCTAACCACTAGTGTGAACACTTAATTGTTAAAATATAAAAATGAAGTGTTAAAAATAGTTTTAATACATTTTAAAATGTTTGTTCACATTTATTTATAAGAGTGTTTGTGTGTACAGTGTGTGTATGTATGTGTGTTTATATATCGATATATATAATTTTTTTTTTTTTTGCGCACACACACGTGTGTTTGAGCTTTGGGGTGCACACCCTAATGCAATAGGCTGCGCACGCCAGTGAATCCAATCCATATTTCTCTTAAAAGAAACATACTGGTAATACAATAAAAAGCAGTAGCCACATGTGTACTGCATAAAATGTGTCAATGATTAAACAAAAGTAATTGGACAGGACCTCTGATCTACCATAATCAGTAGAACCATCAGAAAATTGTTGTTTACTAATTTGTATTCCAAACTTACCACTGGAAGAAGAAATAATTTGATATCGGTTTGTTTTATCGTATTGCAATCCTTCCCCAACTGCTGTAATGTCATTAGTAGCTTTACTGGACCTTTCATTCTGATGAGATTTCACTACTGCTCCACGAAGAAAAGGAAAATAAACCTGTAAATAAAGAAATAGCCCCTGGTTGGTTTCTTTTTATATTTTAACTGTTACACTTTTTTTCTTGGGCTTGTAAAACATGTATTAGTACTGATAAAAATAAACTCATGCTACATTTCACAGTGTAGTACGAGTGCATCCATTTATAGAAGCTATTGGCCAAAAATAGCCAGTGAGACAGACTTGCTAGAAACAGAGATATGCGTGGGAAATTCAGAAACTCATACCTTCAATGATTATTAAAAACAGGATCTTCATTAACTTCATACTTGTCTCAAGGTGTGTTGAAAAGAAGCAATGTTTTTGGGCAGTCCTGAGACACACAGGGCACAACATGTGTGGTGATCCATACAGCCTGGATAGTGTGAATACATTGGCTGCCCTCTTGTGTATGCAGTGATGTAGTGTTGCATGGATTTCCTAAAATATGAACAGCCACTTCCTTTTTAAGTAACAACCTACTCGGAGAACATGGATGGCAAAAATCTTAATGCAACAGTGAGATATATCATAATCATCTGTAAAATCTTTTCAAAAAGCATGCATTACAGGTGAAGTGCATTGGTGAATGACTGACTGGTAGAATCAACTTCCAAACTGCACATTCATGCAAGACTGTTAGGGAGTTTTAGTCATGGTTTTCACAACCACTTTTGATCAGATTTTTTTAGTTAACACAATGCAAATTTATTTTTTACAGTGAATAATATACAAATTTGAATGTATGTTTTTTTTTTCTAGAGCACATTGGATCATGGTGTAAGATAAATAAGAAGGCCAGTATGGTGGCCTGAGTTTATGGGAGGAGCCCGGAGGGTATTTAAGCAGCCCACTCACACATGCTCTTTGTCAGTTCAGTGTGCAGTACTACACGTCACTGGGCCGACTCTTCCCAGCTCACCTCATGTCCGTGAGTCTGCTCTTCAATCGCATTCGCTTTGCAGCTTCTCCCTTCATGGTCTTCGCCGGCGGTTCCCGCTTACTGTCGCAGGTAGGATTCAAACCTTTTCGTATCTTGTGCAATCTTGCAATTCGTTATGCTTCCTATCCTGCATCCCTTTTGGGAAAAAATCTGCCTCTGAGTTACTGTTGCTCATGTTCCAACATCATTCGGCTCAGGCGTAGTACATTTGTAACTTCCTTCTGCCAAACATATGATTCATTTGTAAATCCATTTGGAGATTAACATGTGTTTGTATGGGTTCTTTGGCAGATTGAGGTGGTAATTGGACTCACATGGTGCCTTGTCTGCACTTGATTAGCCTGGGGGGATGGGTGGTTGGTAGGTGTTCGGTTTCAAAGCAAGGGGTAGCATACACTCTACAACCAATTCGTATCAGATTCGTTCAATACTCCTTACTATCAATTCGTATCGGATTCATTTCATGCATTTTACAACCGTTTTGTATCAGATACATTGCATACTTTCTACCGTTGTCATTCATTGTTTCCCCCATGTCGTGTGTTTTAGTTCCCGCAGCGGAACTTACGAATTGCTTGTACACAGCTCTTCTCTCTCATTTATTTCCCAAAGTTATTGCCTGTGTGTCATGCATGGCGCCACACCACACTCTTGGGATGTGTTGCACATCCACTCCAGTCCAAAGCAAACCCAGTCGCACGTTCACTGTCCCAGGTAGGATTCGTTAGCTTGTTTGTCATGTCAAATTCGTGGCCACTCATGGTGTCACCTGTACCATATGTTTGGTTCCCGCTGTGGAGCTTACAAAGCATTGATACGCACTTCTCGTTTTCTATTTTCTACACCAAACCTCGTTGTTTTGCCCCATGCACGGCATCACGCTACACGTTCCCGACATGTTTCACTCCAGCCACAGTCCGCCACAAACTCACTCGCATGGCCCACTGTCGCAAGTAAGATTTGTTATTACATTCTTTATGTCTGATCAATTTGCTACCATTCGTTGTCTCCCATATCGTTCATTAGTGGCCCCTGCCGAACCTACGATTCAAACAGGCGTTGTCCTTCTACCTTATACTGCTTGCTTAAGGTACAAACAAACCAGGTGTTTCTATCCTTTCTCAGTAACCCAATTCTTATTGATTGAGGCCTTGCAACCATGCAAATCATCTCAGCAGTCTGATACGTTTGCAACACATGACCCTTACAAAATGCAAAAAAAAAAAAATAAACGCAAAAAGGAAAAAAATATATAAAACGCCAAAAAAAAAAAACAATTGCCACCACGTAATCTCAGCCCAGCAACCTGGAACCTGTTGAGACCGTTGCAATGACGCAAAATTCGTCTCCACAGCCTGACACCCTTGTTGAGACCCTTGCAAACGCAATACTGTGTTAGCAACCCCACACTCATCGAGACTCTTGCAACCACACAAAATCGTCTTAGCAGCCTGACACCCTTGTTAAGACCCTTACAACACATGACCCTTACAAAACAAAAACAAAAAATTATATAAAAAACAAAACAAAAAAAAAAGAAATATAAAAGTGCATAAAAAAAAAAAAAATTGCCACCACACAATCTCAGCCCCGCAACCTGACGCCTGTTGAGACCATTGCAACGACGCAAAATTTGTCTCCGCAGCCTGACACCCTTGTTAAGACCCTTGCAAACGCAATACCGTCTCAGCAGCCCCACACTCATGGAGACTCTTGCAAGCACACAAAATTGTCTCAGCTGCCTGACACCCTTGTTAAAACCCTTGCAAACACAATACCGACTCAGCAGCCCCACACTCATGGAGACTCTTGCAAGCACACAACATTGTCTCAGCAGCCTGACACCCTTGTTAAGACCCTTGCAACACATGACCCTTACAAAACGCAAAAAAAAAAAAAAAAATATGCAAAAAGAAATATAAAAAGTGCAAAATAAAAAATTGTCACCACACAATCTCGGCCCAGCAACCTGACACCTGTTGAGACCATTGCAACCATGCAAAATCGTCTCAGCAGCCTCACACCATTGTTGAGACCCTTGCAAACGCAATACCGTCTCAGCAGCCCTACACTCATCAAGACCCTTGCAACCATGCAATACCATCTCAGTAGCCTCACACCATTGTTGAGACCCATGCAAACGCAATACCATCTCAGCAGCCCTACACTCATCAAGACCCTTGCAACCATGCAATACCATCTCAGCAGCCTCACACCATTGTTGACCCTTGCAAACGCAATACTGTCTCAGCAGCCCTTCACTCATCAAGACCCTTGCAACCACGCAATACCATCTCGAGCAACCTCCCACCCGTCAAAGACCTTTTGTGACCATGCAGTCTTGCCCCAGCAGTCTGGCATTCATTGAGGCCCTTGCAGTCAGACAAATCGTCTTAGGCCTCAGGTACACTGCTGTTGGTAAATGGACGTTTAGGAACAGTTGGGTGTTTTTCAGCCGCCCCTGATCTCTCCTCTATGTTATCTTATCAGTACATGTACACAGGATCCCCGATCTCTCCTCTATGTTATCTTATCAGTACATGTACACAGGATCATTTATAGTCGTTTCTAGGCAGTTGAGTTAGAAACCTTCCCGGAAAAAATAAATAAAAATGGGTGCAGACAGATGTTCAGAGGCATTCGAAACACCAATGCCTGTAACAGCTTGTAAACACTGCCAGATGCAGTAACTCATGTTCACCAGCATTTCATTCAGCCATTTTAATAAAAAAAAAAAAGGGAATATTGTCTCAGCAACTTGGCACTTATTTGAGTCCCTTGCAAAATGTAATATTGTCTCAGCTACCTCACACTCGTCTAGACCTTTGCAACCACACAATCTCGTCCCCGCAACCTGACACCCGTTCAGACCTTTGCAGCCATACAAAGTCATCTTAGCAACCTGACACTCATTTGAGACCATTGCAAACGCAATGTCATCTCAGCAACCTGACACCCGTTCAGACCCTTGAAGCCATACAAAGTCGTCTCAGCCGCCTGACACTCATTTGAGACCATTGCAAAATGCAACATCGTCTCAGCAACCCCTCACTTGTTGAGACCAGTGCAACCACACAATGCCATCTCAAAACAAACCTCATAATCATCGAGACCTTTGCAACCACGCAATGTCGTCTCAAAACAAACCTTCATACTCAAGGCCCCTACAACCACACAATATCGTCCCAGCAACCTGACACCCTTGTAACTACACAATATTGTCTGCAGTAGTATAAAACACTTTGCAGCACGCACCTACGTGCAAACCCAAATACGAACTAAACTTGCAAACACACCTCAGTAACAAACAATCAATCAGCCAAACAAACACACAGTGGCACCCAGTTGGCCATTCATCCTCAGTGGCACGCGGGCCACAAATCTTTTCTCTGTCTTTTTCCCTGCGGTTAGTTCAGGTTTTCATCCAGCACCATCGAGTGCACGTTGGCCTGCGAGTGCATGTATATCATCTTGTTGAGCACCTGTGTATTGTCTTGATTTTCTCACACCAACACAAGATCCAGTCCAAGTTCTCAAACTAGACCAGGCATCAGTAGCAGACTTAGCTATGTCGGACAACTTCCCCACCTGATAGAACAGCATTTCAATCTTCATCCCAGCAGTGTCAGCCGAGCCACCAAAGGCTTTTGCGGCCATTTTTAGGCCGCCACTGGTTCGCCAAACCTTGGCCCCCAGAAATTCTCTTAAATTTTTGCTTCACCCAGTCTTCATCACGCCTTGTGCTGTACTACCATCGTGGCAGCTGCCCAGGTCTGGGACCACACTTGAACAGGACAGACACTGTTCTTCACCACAGACAATCAGGCCACAGCCGACATCATCAATTAAGGTAGATCTAAGTCACTTCCCATCACTTCCTGCGCAGGTTCGCGCAGCTGTCACTCCATCACCAGTTAATATCTTATGCAGACATATTCCAGGCAAATGCAAAAAGCAGCTGATGCGCTTTTCTATTCCAACCTTGGAATGGTTGTTTTTTCCAGCAAGAGCCTGGAGTCGACCCAACAACTGTCCTTGTCTCACCGTGGACATTGCTGACGATGGACTGAAGTCGCATCTCACCAACGCAACCCAGCTTATTAACCACTCCTTGGCACGCAACACACTGAAGGCCTATCGCTCTGCTTGGAACACTAACTGCTATTTTTTGGCCCCTTGCCCCGGAGCAGCAATAGGCAACGTTAGACATGTCCTAGCCTTCATATCGTATTGTCACACGCAGCTGACCCTTTCTCACAATACTATCACGCCATATCTAGATGGCGTCCAGCATTTCCTGTCCCTGCAGGACCCCAGTAAACCGTCAGTATTCTCGAGCCCATGCAGTCAAGTCCCTCCTACAGGGCATACAGAAGCACCAACCTGTAGTCAGTGGCAAGCGCCTACCTTTCAAGAGTGCCCTCTTTAGGGACATGTCTAAAATCCTTACTGGTTCCCCGTTTAGGGCTTTGCCCAGACTAGTCATGCAACGAACCAGCCCCGGTGGTTGACATCAACCTGTTTCAGACTAACACCGCCTGACGCCCAGTAACGGTGCACAACCTACTACTGCTCCATCTACCCAGCCAATCTGATGGTAGCTTGTTGCTACCCTTTCTAAACCAGCTCTGAGTGGCAGCCAGTGTCTCAAGCATGTCAGAATCCTCCTAAGTAACTTGGGCTTCGAACCCCAGTCAGTTCTCTGGTCATTCTTTCCGAATTAGAGCAGCCTCAGCTGCCTCCCAACAGGGAGTCCCAGACCACGTAATCAAGATATCAGGCTGATGGAAGTTTTCTTGTTTTGTCACATACATCCCAAATCCTCAGGAAGAAATGGCACAAGCCTTTACCAAGCTGGCTCAATAAATGCAAGAAATCAATAAACTATTTCCCTATCTGAGTCTTTTGCCCTCTTTTCTTGGCATACTGACCAGACCACCAAGGCACACTTCAGGTCTATTTATGTTGTAAGTCTTGTCGCGTGTTTATGTGATCCACATCACTCTCGGTCAGAGGGTAACGACCATAAATAAGAAGGCCAGTATGGTGGCCTGAGTTTATGGGAGGAGCCCGGAGGGTATTTAAGCAGCCCACTCACACATGCTCTTTGTCAGTTCAGTATGCGGTACTACACGTCACTGGGCCGACTCTTCCCAGCTCACCTCATGTCCGTGAGTCTGCTCATTCAATCGCATTCGACACCCTTCCCTATTTCAGGGCACTTCTCAGCATAACCTTCTTCAATTAACTACCCATTACTTACCTTGGGTATGCCCCCTTTTCTTGGCATACTGACCAGACCACCAAGGCACACTTCAGGTCTATTTATGTTGTAAGTCTTGTCGCGTGTTTATGTGATCCACATCACTCTCGGTCAGAGGGTAACGACCATAAATAACATTTACAATGACAGTGAGACGAGCAGTGATTATTGCTGTTATGTAGCACCAAGATTCTGGTTTGAAATGCAAGAGTATTTTATCTTTATGATGCTTATTGTCCATGTGTATCCTTATGCCTCGTACACACGATCAGAATTTCCGATGGAAAAAGTCTGACTGAATTTTTTTCATTGGATATTCCGACCGTGTGTGTGCCCCATCGTACTTTTTTCCGTCGAAGTTTAGAAAGAGAACATGTTCTATTTTTTTTCCGATGGAAATTCCGATCATCTGTGTGGAACACCGACGGAAAAAAAAACCACGCATGCTCAGAATAAATTAAGAGACAGAAGCATTCGGACTGGTAAAACTAGCGTTCGTAATGGACATAGCACATTCGTCATGCTAAAAATTATTGCATCGTTTAATGTAGCACATTCTTTTCTGCTTTCTAATGCTAGAATAAGGAAGTTTTTTTGCTGCTGATATTCACACAGAGTTCTGACAAACTTATTTCTTTATAGTAAAAATATAGGTTGCGCTAACTACGAATTGTCAGCACAAAAATGGCAAAAACAATGCTACCAGGTGGTGCATGTGAGTGTATAAAAACACAAAATACACAAATATCTAACGATTAAGTGAACAGTGAAGAAAAAATAATCCCACATATTAATGCATGAATGTATCTGTTGATAAACACAATATACCAAATTAATTAAAAAACACAAATAAATTCTGTGAAAAACTGGTGAAATAAGTTAAAACTTGAAACACCCGTGCAGAAAAAGTCTCTATTCAATTCCTCCATACATTGAAATTCTCTCGCAATAAAAAGCAGACGTGTGAGATCCACCACCAATCTGAAAAAAATGCCTGCTTACCAGATCTCCATGACCCCCTAATACAGAGGATCAGGAGAGACTTTGAATTAAAGGGGTTGTAAAGGTTCGTCTTTTATTTTCTAAATAGGTTCCTTTAAACTAGTGCATTGTTGGTTTACTTACCTTTTCCTTCGATTTCCCTTCTAAATGTTTTTTTTCTTAGTTTGAACTTCTCACTTCCTGTTTCTCCTCAGTAAGGTGTAAGGTGGCCAGCTCAGTAGATTGCTTTAAGAAAGGCCTGGATTCTTTCCTAAATGTACAGAATATAACTGAGTACTAAGATTTGTAGGTAAAGTTGATCCAGGGTAAATCCGATTGCCTCTCGGGGGATCAGGAAGGAATTTTTTCCCCTGCTGTAGCAAATTGGATCATGCTCTGCTGGGGTTTTTTGCCTTCCTCTGGATCAACTGTGGGTATGGAGTTGGGTGTATAGGATTGTACTGTGTTTTATTTTATTCTTTATTTTTTTGTGGTTGAACTGGATGGACTTGTGTCTTTTTTCAACCTGACTAACTATGTAACTATGTAAACCGCATAAACATTTATTTTTTTTCAAACCTGCAAGGCAAAAGGCATAATCAGCTAGTATGCACCGCATACTGGCTGATTATGAAATACTTACCTCGGAACGAGGTGAAGAACATTTACCTGGTCCACGCCGAGTGAGATGTCATCTTGCTCCGGCGTGTCTTCCGGGTATCGCCGCTCCAGCGCTGTGATTGGCTGGAGCGACGATGACGTCACTCCCGCGCGTGCGCGCTGGAGATTTAAATTCGGCAAGGTCCGGCGGCTGCCGGTCCTTTCGCCGTGGATTCCCCCCTGCGCCGCTGCAATCAGCGGCGCATTGCGAGGGGAATATCTCCTAAACCGTACAGGTTTAGGAGATATTCTTTATACCTACAGGTAAGCCTTATTATAGGCTTACCTGTAGGTAAAAGTGAAAAAAGTGGGTTTACAACCACTTTAATAATAATAAAAAAAATAATAATAATTGTTTATGCTTCATAGGCGTTTTAAGATTGCAAAGTTTTTCAATTGGGTTCAGTGTTTTCTCATCCCTAATTGGTTGAGGTATTGTGTTTAAGTTTCAAAAACTCCCAGTCATTTACCTGTTGCCACCAGTGTGCTGTTATTAAATCTACTCTAGTCGCCCAGACCCACTCCTAGATACATCTAGCTCCCGACCTTCACACTCGTACGCATATCTTAAACACTTCCGCAAGACACTCCAGTCCCACCTTTTATTGGATAGTTGGAGGGTACTCCATCCTACAGATAGAGGGCCGGATTCAGAAAGAATCGCGTATCTTTCTGCAGGCGTAGCGCATCTCATATGCGCTATGCCGCCGTAACTAAGTCAGGCGAGTACCGTATTCAGAAACAATTTGCGTCCTTAGTTACGGCAGCATAGCGTATATGGGCCGGCGTAATTCAAAGTAGCAAGGCAGTGGGCGTGTTTTATTAAAATGAACCGTGACCTCATGCAAATGAGGGGCCGAACGAACGGCGCATGCGTGCGCATGCTCACAGTCACGTCGCAAATACTCCACAAGATACGTCGGCTCAATGCTTAGTCGACGTGAACGTAACTTACGCCCAGCCCCATTCGCAAATGACGTAAAATACAACACTGTTCCGACGCTTCCGACATCTCTACCTTAACATGACTTACCCCTGCTTTATGAGGGGTAAAGTTACGCCGGGCCGACGCCTTACGTAAACGGCGTAGCTAAATCCGACGGGCGCAAGTACGTTTCTGAATCGGCGTATCTACCTAATTTTCATATTCGACTCGGAAATATACGAAAGCACCCCTAGCGGCCAGCGTAAATATGCACCCAAGATACGATGGCGTAAGAGACTTACGTCAGTCGTATATTGGAGAAAAACAAACGTAAATGCCTTTCTGAATAGGCGTAAAGATGCGACGGCGCACATTTTAAATTACGGCAGCGTATCTAGAGATACGCCGCCGTAAATCGTTTCTGAATCCGGCCCAGAGACTTTAGTTTTTATTCTGCTGTGCATGCTGTATACACTCGCATTGACCACATTTATGTGACCGCCCCGCGCTGGAGCTCCTGCAATCTGCGTCCATCGGCAATATAACAATCTCTGATGATGCTCCGATCGAGATGACTTTCACTCTACCGTCGGGGCTCTCATAGGGCCTGGACGTGGAGATTGAATGAGAAGCTGTGGCGGTAGCAAGAGTGGGGGAAGCCATCACTAACTTTTTCAAGGAAAACACCATAGATGGGATCAGTAAGGGAGTAATATGGGAAAGTCATAAGGCAGTAGTAAGAGGGGAACTGATCTCTCTGGGCTCCAAACTTAAAAAGGAACGTCAGGCGGACTTTCAAAGGGTGTTGGATGCCCTTCAGGAGGCAGAAATACAACACAAACGTAATGGAGGCCCTGAGGCATTGAAGAGGCTGACTGATATGAGGTCACTGTTACTGAGACTGTTAGACCGACAAGTGTGCAAGCAAACTAGATACTTGTCCTACAAGTATTATGAGCATGGCAACAAATACGGCCGCATGTTTGCACGAGCCCTTTGCAAGAAGCATGCTCACATATGTTCAGCAGCTCCGTTCCCCATCGGGTGCGGTGGCGACTTGGTCCTCTGAAATTGCCTCAGGGTTTCAAGAATATTACTTACAACTCTATATTTGACCCCTGAACGCCACTTAAACGCTCAGACTCCCAGATCGGTGGCCATTCGGGACTATTTAGCTTCGGCCGGTGCTACACCCCTGATCGAGAATCAATGCACTGACTTGGAGCTTCCAATTACCCCCGACGAGATTGAACTGATAGTGAAGTCCCTGCCCAATGGGAAGAGCCCAGGCCTGGATGGCTACACCCAGGCCTATTAAAAAGCTTTCCTACCCATACTGGTATCCCCTATGTGTAGCTACTTCAACTCCATCGCTGAGGGATCCCTCGTTCCCTCTGAGGCACTGCTGGCTCACATCACAGTGCTACCAAAAGATGGCAAGGACCCTATGGCCCCTCAGAGCTACAGGCCTATATCCCTATTAAATGTGGATATCAAAATCTTAGCGAAGGTCCTCGCAAATAGGCTGAAACACATCATGCCCCAACTGATACACCCCGACCAGACCGGATTTATAACTGGGAGAGAGGCGAGGGACAATTCCATTAGAGCCGTACAGCTTATCCACTGGGCCCGTTCTCGTCCTGCCCAAAAGACGTACATAATTCTGTCGACTGATGCCGAGAAGGCCTTCGACCGGGTGGACTGGTCGTATCTGCGAGCAGTGCTAGAGGCCCAAGGGTTGGGATTGCATATGCTGACATCAATTATGGCCCTATACTCCACTCTGTGCGCGCAGGTCAAGGTAAATGGGGTGCTCTCCTCTCGGTTCCCGATCAGGAATGGCACGAGGCAGGGGTGTCCCCTTTCCCCCCTTCTCTTCGCCTTGGTACTAGAGCCATTGCTACGTACCATCAGAGCGAATGCAGATATAAAAGGACTGAAGGTTGGGAATACTGAACACAAGCTTTCAGCCTATGCTGACAATGTGCTCTTTCACCTCTCAGAGCCTCTGATTTTGTTGCCGAACCTGATGGGAGAACTTCAGCGGTTTGGGGCACTTTCCAACTTCAAAATTAATTTCTCAAAGCCGGTGATTCTCCCCGTTAAACTGTCCCCATCCCTGACGGACAACCTACAAACAGCCTTTCCTTTCACATGGGCCAAATCTTCTTTCAAATATTTAGGCATTCAATTAACAGACCGCTTTGACACCCTGTATACAGCCAACTACCCCTCCCTCCTTGCAGCGATTAAGAGAGATCTGGCCCAGTGGACCAAGGCCGCCTTCCCTTTTTTTTTTTTTTATTCTTAAAGTGTATTTTGTGCGTGTACTCGAGAGAGGAGCCGGACTGCAGGAGTTGGGAGTAGGCAGGCTTCCCCCAGAGGCAATCTGCCACCTTTCTCCATGCCCCGGGTGGCAATGGCGGGTGTGTGAGGGGGTCCTCCCACACAGCCCGCCCTACCTGCTCCGCTTTGAAGCCCAACGGGGCAGAGGGACTCCCTATAAGGGAGTGAGAGGATTTGCCCACTCAACCAGCCCCGTTAGTCCTTCGCCTCTCTTTTTTAGAGACCGCGTGGTCAAAGTGCGTGCATGTTAACCCAATTTCGAGTGCGTGTAAGTGTGGTGGTTTTTGTGGGAGGGGGGTGGGCGTACTAAGCGCAGGCTTACCTCGCATAGCACACCCACCGAGAGCCGGGCTGAGACCACCAAACTCAATTCACATGTAGCCGAGACCAGGATCTGAACCCCTAGCTGCAGAGGTGAATGGCTTGTCAGCGCAGTGCCAATCGCGTTGAGCCACTGCAGCTCCCTTCACTTGGCTAGGCCACATACATATTATTAAAATGACTATTCTGCCGTGCATAATCTTCTTTCTCCAAATGTTGCCGATTCCCCTGCCAAGAGTTTTCTTCACCCGAATTTCTAGTATGCTTTCTGGGTTTGTGTGGAGTGTACGTAAGCCTCGCATAGCATTACGGATATTGAAGCGCTCCAAGCAAACTGGAGGTCTAGGAGTCCCAGACATAGTGAGGTACTATAGAGCGGTCGCCCTACAGAAGATCCTAAACTGGCGTTTCCATACACAATCCAAGCTATGGGTTTCCCAGGAAAAATATTTAGCTGGGAAAAACTTAAAGCGGGGTGTTTCACCCGAAAAAAAATATTTAACATTAGATTAAGGCTAATTGTGCGAAGCAGAATCGGGTGTTTTTTTTTAAATCAATGCAGTACTTACCGTTTTAGGGATGGATGTTCTCCATGGCTTCCGGGTATGATCTTTGGGACTGGGCGTTCCTATTTGATTGACAGCCTTCCGACGGTCGCATACAGAGCGTCACGAGTTGCCGAACATCGGTGCGGCTCTATACGGCGCCTGCGCACCGACGTTCGGCTACTTTTGGGAACTCATGACGCGCTGTATGCGACCGTCGGAAGGCTGTCAATCAAATAGGAATGCCCAGTCCCACAGCCCATACCCGGAAGCCACGGAGAACATCAATCTCTAAAACGGTAAGTACTGCATTGATTTAAAAAAAAACACCCGATTCTGCTTCGCACAATTCGCCTCAATCTAATGTTAAAAATAGATTTTTTTGGGTGAACCTCCACTTTAACGTGCGCACCGTGGCTGTCCAGGGAGTATAGGGGGTTGTCTGACACCACCTCTCCATTGACGGTGCACACCCTTTCAGTCTGGGACCGGGTTAACGCAACCCTAAACCTTTCCCCCCCAGTGTCCCCACTGGCTCCGTTGGGCGGATTTCTCTGGTTCCCCAGGGTGAACAAATGGCCTTTTTTGGCCCTTGGGTGGAGGATGGTAACGCCAGTTGCGGGAAGCTCATGAGTAACGGAAAACTTCTTAGTTACGAGTCTTTACAGGCCAGACATGCTGGCTCACAGATGCTTTTTTAGAGGTATAGGCAACTTCACAATTTTTTGGAAATCCATGGACACTCTATTAGGGATATCACCTCCCTTACACCATTTGAGCGCCTTTTTGTAGAAGATGATCCGCTTCCCCACCTGATCTCCGAAATGTACCGCCTGTTAGGCTCAGCCACTCTAGACCCCAAACCCGCATACATACGGGTCTGGGAGAGAGACTTGCATCTTCAATTTTCCGAAACTCAGCTAACACACCTGTACCGGCTCACTCACTCCAGTTCTATGGAGTCTAAAACTCAAACGAATTATAAAATTTTAGCGCGCTGGTACAGGGTGCCAGCTGACTTAGCACGCATTTATCCCTCCTTGTCGGACCAGTGCTGGCGAGCATGCGGCCATAGAGGCACGCTTCTGCACATATGGTGGGACTGCCCCCGAATCAAGCCCTTTTGAGAAGACATTAAACTCCAAATAAAAGAGATTTTGGACTTAGACATCCCTCTTACCCCAGCGCACTTCCTCCTCCACGTCCCTCAAATTCCAATTAGTAGATACAATAAAAGTGCATTACCACATCTTCTTAACGCAGCCAAATGTATAGTCCCCATCTACTGGAAACGTCTCGGTGCAGATCTACAGGATTCTACCTAATTAACAGGTATGCTTCGATCTCTCCCCCCTTTCCCCCTGCTTCTTCTATCACTACTCTCTTATTATTCTTTCCCCTATCTTTTTCTCTCAACGAGTTCTTTTCATCTGTGTGTAGCCTAGTGGCGACATGGTTTAGGATGCTGTTTTTCGTCTTTGTTGGCTCTAATAGGACCTATAGTTTTAGGGGCAGATCCACAAAGCACTTACGCCGGCGTATCTCGAGATGCGCGGCGTAAGTGTAAATATGCGCCGTCGTATCTATGCGCCGTATCCCCAAAACGAGATACGCCTGAAAAATAGGTTTTTCCAACCAACGTAATTTTTCTACACCGGCGCATCGTGGGCGCAAAAATACGCTGGACGCACCATCGTTTTGCTATGCAAATGAGGGAGATACGGCTGTGCGCGTAAGCTGTACGTTCGGTCTAAAGTTACCCCTCATAAAAGCAGCTTTAACTTTGCACCAGACGTGTGCAGGTCAGCTTCAGCAGCACCGTTAGGGACAAGCTGAGCATCCACACTTGCAGGACAACAATCTGTATGCCAACATGCCAGGGGCATCCATAGACATAGCTATACTACTGGCTTTAGATGCGCGTAGAAGGAGGAGGGCACGGAGGAGGGCACGGGAGAGGATATACCGACCGCGCATAAACGTCTTTGGCATGGGTGATTCAGAGGTGTATCGCATCTTCAGATCCACCCCTACTGCCATCCTGGAATTAACCACAACCCTGAAAGATGACATCACCAGCCAGACAAAACGCTCACATGCAGTGGAGCCACTGGTTAAGGTACTGGCAACACTCCATTTCCTTGCCAGTGGCTCGTTTCAGCGTACAAGTGGAGTGGTGGCTGGGATGGCACAATCCTCCATTAGCAGATGTGTGCACCAGGTTGTCCCCGCAATCCTGAGATGCATGGCCAACCAAATCATCAGACCCACCCAGGAGGACCTGCGGGTCAAGGCAATGCGGGATTTCTACAGAATTGCAGAATTCCCACGCACCGTGGGGGCCATTGATTGCACACATGTGGCACTACGGCCCCCCCCCCCCCCCCCGTGACACAGAACACCTATACTGCAATCGGAAGCATTGGCATTCCATCAATGTACAGGTGATAGCCGATGCCCAATGCCTCATATGGCACGTCCGTGCCAAACACCCAGGGTCCAGCCACGACAGCTACATATTCCGTCAAAGCCCCATCCCAATGAAATTCGAACAGAACATGTATGGGGACAGCTGGCTGGTTGGTGAGTGACATGGGTGTCAGGCATGACTGTCCGCCCCTGATGATGCAGACATCACAAGGGGCACATGCATGACTAACATCCTCCTGTCTTTTCCCTTCCAGGTGACTCTGCATATGCACTTGGACCCCATCTCATGACTCCATTCCGGAATCCCCAAACCCCAGGAGAGCAAAGATACAATGATGCACACGCACGTACCCGTGGAGTGGTGGAACGCACCTTTGGCCTCCTGAAGTCCCGTTTCCGATGCCTGGATAAGTCTGGGGGGACACTGTTGTATTCCCCAAACTTTGTGTGCCAGATCATCGGTGCCTGCTGCACAACTTTGCCGTGAGAAAGGGCCTGGAGATTGACATACGTGATGACCTGACCCCCCAACCAGACATTCCCCCCCTGACCGAGGATACCCCGTCTTCTGAGGGAGCAGCAGTCAGGAGATGCCTCGTAGTAGGCATCTTTGCATGTTAAACACACACATTAATCATGGCACAAGAGGAATGCACGCATGCACACCACTGTGGTCCCTAGCACACACCCCACATCCTTATCAAATTGGATTAGCCCAAGTCCACCATGCAGGACTTGGGAGCAGCAACGCCACACCAAGGCTCCAATTATGTCACTGTACATTCATACACCATTCACACGGACCTGGGGATCACTTCTCCCTGGTCCTGGGGAACCCTTTTTCTCCACCACAACCGAGGGTGACACCCCTTTTCCGGCAGGAATGTCACCCCCACATTCAAACATCATTCACATTGTAGCCTGCCTGGGCTACAAAAAAATAAAACAACTCATAACCTGAGTAAATTAACAAACAAACAAAAAAAAACTCATGACCTGAGAAAAAAAAAAAAAAACCTGCTGGCGTGCCCCACGCCTGCGGCAGCCACGGCTCCTCAGGGGAGACTCATGGGGGGGGGGAAATCAGGAGAAGGAGGAGCATCCCCTGGTCTCTGTCCACCTGGCGGCCTGCCCTCCAACGCCAGGGCGATGCGGGTGAGGCCCACATCGATGGCTGCCGTGTTGGCCCGGACAGCCTCGGTCAGGGCGCGCACCTCCTGACCCACGCCTGCTGTGGTGGTCTGCAGGCCGTTCATGCATGTTATCACAGCCAAGGAGTTGCATCCCATGTCCTGCACAGACTCCTTTATGGAGGCCATGCTGTCTTCCATGCGCTCTAAAGTCTGGGTAACCTGACCCAGATGGCGGGTCTGACGGGCCTGGTCCCTCCGCAGATTTTCTGGCAGAACCTCTGCCACCCCCCTTGTCTTCCGGGTCGCCTTCCTGGCTCCTGATGAGACTTGGGGCCTAGGAGTAGGGGAGACCCTTGGGGGGGGGGAAGCCCTGTTGGTGGAGGAGTGGGAGGGGCTACCCCTGATGGAGGCCTGACTGGTGCCAGTACCAGGGCTAGACTCCTCCAAATGGAGCCTCACTTCATTGCCACTCAGCACCTCCTCCTCCTCAACCTCCTCCTGAGGAGAGGTGTGGCCACTCCCCTCTTCAGAGGACTCCTGGCTTGCCTGGGGGTCTTAATCAGACTCATGTCCGGGGGATGGTGCGGACTGGCCAGATGGCCTAGCACCCTCCTGCACATCTGTGGAAAACATTCACAGGTTGGAGGATCCACACACTTGTCACATATTACCCCCCCCCCACACATGCTACACACCAGATAGAAAAAAAACACTTACCTGTCCTCAAGACCTCCTCAATGGAGTCAAATCCAGGCACTCCCTCCACTTGATGCCTGTGGAGGCACTGGGCAACCACCCGCTCCTCAGCAGTGAGCCTGACAGTAGTTGCTGGTCCCCCTCCAGTGCCCCTGGCATGAGTGGCCATCTTAGCCAGCTTACCTCGGACGACGCGCCTGAGATCATTAATCTTTTTCAAGATCTCATTGGGGGTCCTGGTCTCACTCCCCGATGCATTAACATCATCTGCTATCAGTTGCAGGATCTCGCTCCTCCTGGCCGTGGAGGTGTTGACACTTTCAGGCCCATGGAGAAACCGATCATACAGGGGCATGGCCCTGACAATGATGGCCTTCTCCCGCAGGGAGTAATTCAGCTTCAGCGTCCTCGCTGACATTGCTCCAAAAAACACACTGACAAAAACCTACAAACACCAACAAACAACGGAACAAAAGCACCTTGCTTCATGGGGGGGAAACAAATGGATGTACTTTTGCAATGGACAGGCGCATGTTTGGACGTATTTATGCCCTGGGCGTATCTCACTAATTACGCCAGGCCTAGTTCATATCTCACTGATTACGTCGGGCCGAGTTCTGAGCATACGCAGAGAGGCGCTGATCATTGTCAGCGTCATGCGCATGCGTAGTCCGGCCGGCCCTTCATTTGCATGGGGTCACGGCTCATTTCAATGGAACACGCCCACTTCCTTCCCACTTTCAATTACGCCGGCTTATGCCTCGAAATTTACTTTGCGCCGGCGCAACGTTGTGCGGAAATACTACGAGGATACGGTACTTGCCTCTCTAAGTTGAGCCGGCGTAACAGAAATGAGATGCGCTACGCCGGTCTATATATGCGCCGATGTACGTGGATCTGCCCCCTACTGTTTAGCGAATGTGAGGAGAGCCCACGTAGACGTGTGGTCATCCTTACTCCCTCCCGGTGCAGAACATGTATCGTGAAGTGTCGCGTGCTGGGTGGGGAGCTGGTGGAGGTTTGATGGAGGCTGATTTGGCCCCCCTTCGCTGGCATCAGTGCCGGCGGGCGACATCTTAGAGGGATCATAATGTCAATGGTTGGTTGTTTTAGGTCTAAAGGGGCACTAATATGCTCACCATGCAATACTGTAAAGTTGCAAACAGTACAGTTGAATTGTCATTTTCTTTGTCTTGTATTTCTTTCAAATAAATACAGATTTTGCAAAAAATCTACTCTAGTCCTTTTTTTTACTTGTTTTACTATATCTTTTAATTGTGCTTCTCCTATTTTCTTTCCCATCCGTGTCCCATTACCTGGAATAAAAAAAAGTGTTCCTGTCAACGGGATAAGAGGGGAATTATATTCCCACTTCTCCCGTCGATATAGTTTGTTCCAGACTTTAAGTACAATTTTAGTTAAATCGTGCATGTCGAAACTAATGCCCTGTATACACAATCGGTTCGTCTGATGAAAACTGAACGTTTTCATCGGACGAACCGATCGTGTGTGGGCCCCATCAGTTTTTTTCCCATCAGTGAAAAAAGATAGAACCTGTTTTTAAATTTTCGTATGGTTAAAAAACCGATAGAAAAAAACGATCGTCTGTGGGGAAATCCATCGGTCAAAAATCCATGCATGCTCAGAATCAAGTCGACGCATGCTCGGAAGCATCGAACTTCATTTTTCTCTGCACGTCGTTGTGTTTTATGTCACCCCATTTGACACAATCGTATTTTTAACTGATGGTGTGTAGGCAAGACCGATGAAAGTCAGCTTCATCGGATATCTGATGAAAAAAATCCATTGGTTCGTTTTCATCAGACGAACCGATCGTGTGTACAGGGCATTAGTGTTCTGTTTTTTGGTGGAATCCAAATATTTTTCCCTAATAGTGTCGTGTGCAGTGTATTTTCCATTTTTACCCATCTCTTGTTTGTGTTTATGTTTGCCCATTCTAGTAACCATGCCATTATTATTGCCGTATAATATCTTTTAATATCGGGGACCGCCAACCCACCTTTTTTTTTTTTCCTAGATAGGAGCTCATTAATTACTCTGGCTTTTTTATTCTGCCAAATATATTTCAAAATAGTTGTTTTTATAACTTTAAAAAAAGATTGGGGTATCTCTATCCGGAGCATTTGGAATTTATATAGAATTTTTGGTAGAATCACCATTTTTAGCAAGTTTATCCTTCCTATCCATGAGATCGATCTCCTCGATAGGTTTTTTAAATCTTCTTTCACTTCATTCAATAATGGGATGTAATTGGCGCAATATATTTTTTTCTAACGTAGGGGTTCATTTAATTCCCAAGTAGATCAGTGCCTCTGTCTCCCAGGAAAACAGGAATTCCTGTATTGCTATATTGCTATTGCCTCTTTCTTCTCTATTCCTAAGTTTAATATTACAGTTTTGGTAGGATTTATCTTAAAGTTTGTAAGCTCATCATAATCTTTAATTTCTTTTATTATATTTGGTAATGACAACCTAGGCTTGGTTATGTATAGAAGTATGTCGTCCACATACGCGGCCACCTTGTGCACCTCATCTTCCACTCTGACCCCTCCTATATCCACATTTTTCCTTATTCTTTCCAACAATGGTTCCAATGCGATTACATACCGGAGGGGCAAGGGCGAGCAGCCCTGTCTTGTGCCGTTGAACATCTCAAACGTTGGCGACATACTTCCATTCACCTTAACCCTAGCCGTAGGATGCTTATATAAATTTTCAATCCATCTCATAAATCTTAAGCCCCTCCCTACATTTATTAAGTCTGGGATCAAGTTTTTTAACCTTGAGGCCAGCACTTTTGCGTATAATTTTACATCTGCGTTTAATAACACAATGGGGCGATAGCTGGAGCAGATAGATTTAGCTGGAGCAGATAGATTTATCTTTGCCTACTTTAGGTATTATTGTGATATCTGCTAAGAGAGATTATTTTCTGATTTCCTCATTTTCTCCTATGTTATTAAAATAGGTACATGATGCTGGTACTAGTTGCTCCTTGAATTTTTTATAATATTTAATTGTGAAACCATCCGGTCCAGGACTTTTCCCTCCTGGTATTTTTTTAGGGCGTTATTAATTTCTTCTTGTGTTATTGGCCTCTCTAAAAATTCTATATTGTCTACTGTTATCTTTGATAAATTTGCTTCTGCTAAATATTGCTGTATTTTAAGTTTCCTATGGTTCTCCTCCTGTGGTGTTTCTTTGTTTCTAATTGTGTATAAAGAACTATAATATTTCTTAAAAATCTTAGCAATGTCAGTTATTTTATACTTAATTTCTACTTTTTCATTTTTTATCCTTTCGATATCATTTAAAGTTTTTATTTTTAATTTTTTTTTTCCATCTATGGCCCGGATTCACGTAGAAGCGCGCATCTTTGTGCGAGCGTAACGTACCCTATTTACGTTACGCCTCCGCAACTTTGACAGGCAAGTGCAGTATTCTCAAACCAAAGTTGCGGCGGCGTAGCGTAAATAGGCTGGTGTAAGCCCGCGTAATTCAAATGTGGAAGATGTGGGCGTGTGTTATGTAAATTTAATGTGACCCCACGTAAATGATGCTTTTTACGAACGGCGCATGCGCCGTCCGTGAAAGTATCCCAGTGCGCATGCTCCAAATTAACCCGCAAGAAGCCAATGCTTTCGACGTGAATGTAAATGACGCCCAGCTCTATTCGCGAACGACGTAAAACGAGAAAAATTAGACGCTGTTCCGACATCCATACTTAACATTGGTACATCTCATCTACGCCTCATATAGCAGGGGTAACTTTACGCCAGGAAAAGCCTAACGTAAACGGTGTATCTGTAATGCGATGGCCGGGCGTACGTTCGTGAATTGGCATTCGTGAATTGGCGTATCTAGCTGATTTACATATTTCTAGGCGTAAATCAGCGTACACGCCCCTAGCGGCCAGAGTAAATATGCAGTTAAGATACGACAGCGTAGGAGACTTACGCTGGTCATATCTTATACAAATTCTGGCGTATCTGATTCTTTGAATCAGGCTCCAAGATACGACGGCTCAGACTCAGAGATACGACGACGTATCTGGAGATACGCCGTCGTATCTCCTACGAGAATCTGGGCCTATATGTTTATTTTGCCACATTACTAAATACTTTCCTAGTCTCTTCTTCCATCAGTGAACGGAGAACTGGAGAAAGTGCAGAGAAGAGCAACCAAACTAATAAGAGGCATGGATGAGCTCAGCTATGAGGAAAGATTAGAAGAACTAAATCTATTCACTCTTGAGAAGAGGAGAATTAGGGGGGATATGATCAACATGTACAAATATATAAGAGGTCCATACAGTGTACTTGGTGTTGAGTTATTCACTTTACGGTCAACACTGAGGACAAGGGGGCACTCTTTACGTCTAGAGGAAAAGAGATTTCACCTCCAAATACGGAAAGGTTTTTTCACAGTAAGAGCTGTGAAAATGTGGAACAGACTCCCTCCAGAGGTGGTTCTGGCCAGCTCAGTAGATTGCTTTAAGAAGGGCCTGGATTCTTTCCTAAATGTACATAAAATAACTGAGTACTAAGATTTGTAGGTAAAGTTGATCCAGGGTAAATCCGATTGCCTCTCGGGGGATCAGGAAGGATTTTTTTCCCCTGCTGTAGCAAATTGGATCATGCTCTGCTGGGGTTTTTTGCCTTCCTCTGGATCAACTGTGGGTATGGAGTTGGGTGTATGGGATTGTATTGTGTTTTTTATTTTGTTTGTTTATTTTTTTGTGGTTGAACTGGATGGACTTGTGTCTTTTTTCAACCTGACTAACTATGTAACTATCAGTTCCCTTAGTTGGTCTCTTTTTATCACCACTCTCTGATATATTTCCCTATTGGAGTAAGTTTTATGTAACTGTTCCAAGTTATTTAATTCCCATATTGTCCGTTTCATATTTATTTTCCTTTCTTTTTTTTTTTTTTTTGCTGCCCCTATTGAGATTAATTTACCTTTGACATACGCCTTATGGGCTTCCCAGATTGTAGCCTTTGTGACATTAGGAGTATCATTTATACAAAAAATATGTTCAATTTCAGTTATTAAGTTGTTAGTCACTTCTACATCTTCTATCAGATCTTCATTTAACCTCCATGTCCCTTTCCTTCTAGCCTTGTCCTTAAATTTAATTTTTACTGTTACCGGGGCATGGTCCAAGATCTCTATTGTGGTTTCTACCACATACTCTAAGATTGCATGATCGACCAAGATGTAATCCAGTCTCATGTATGTGTCGTGCACCGACGAGAGAAATGTATAATCTTTTACTTGGATGGGCTATTCGCCATATATCTAACAACTGGTTAGTATGCATTTTTTTTTTTCTGATCTGTTTCAATTGTTCACTTTCTCTCATCAGTGCACCAGATGTACTATCAAGACCATAATAGACAAACAGACACATTTTCTCACCGCTCCAGGTGAGCCCCGTAGGCAATCAAGTGCTGTTGAACCACCAAGGTGCTGACAATGCTATTGATAGCAACAATGAAAAGGACGAAGACTGGACAGCCGCACTCCAAAATCACTTAAAAAAGAGAGGTCATTTTATTTTTCAACTGTACATACAGTCACTGCAAACCAACAACATACAGTATGGCCGACGCGTTTCGCACTGGCAGTCAGTGCTTAGTCATGGCTAAAGAGGTTCACACTACAAATAAAATATATACTAAAGCATAACAATCATGTGATAAAAACCCACCTATGGCAGGGCGGAGTTAATTAAGATAATCAAGTAGTAAATCAAAACAGCTGAAAATGGGTCAGAAACTCCCTCAGGTGTGACACCTTAAAAAGAAAAAGAGAAAAGTGAAAAACACATGTTTATGTAAAAACACCCGTGTGTGTCAAAATTATATGAAAGTACATATAAAAATACCTATAAACAATCTCAGATTTAGTCCACAGTATATATGCACTAGTATCAAAATTTGAAAAACAACGCAAGCAATGTGTTGTGTATAAAATGGGACACCAAGTTGGTATTCATGTAATTAAACCATAGTATGTGAATTATTGAGGCCAGCTAATTAATATGCCCAATGTTAACATATAGACATGAATAGACTGAAGTGGGACAATCAAAAGATAAATAAATAAATGATTAAAGAAAATGATAACCATATGGGGCATACCGACATAAAGTGTTCATAATGTGATATGAATCCATAGAGCCTGCAGTGTTCAATGTGATATATTTATTTATTTAATAAGTGTGGGTCATTTTAGTTCACATGCTCATTAACATGTGCCTAATGTAATAGGCTAGTCATGCCATGAGCATACTAAGAAATAACCTAAAAAAGTGCTCAATCGAAAGTTAGTAATGAATGTGACATTTTAGAAATGTGGAGATAAAAATCAATATAAATAAAATTATATAAGCATAAATATAGATAAGCCACATACATGTAGCGATGACGTCTTAAAAAGTGCTTGGTACGATCATATATGCCCGTGATGCGCACAGTAATGGTAATCTTACTGTGCATGTAAATAATGATCTAACGTGAAAGTCTAAGGTCAAGTGCTATAATGTGCAATCAAACTTACTAAGTATTATCTGTATAATAAATTAATTAGTGTATGTCAATATGTACGTAATTAAAGAGCTGGCCATGCTCTGAAGGAACAAACCAACAGACGCATGCATATTTTTGTTGGAATATGGCCCGGTTTGGAACTGTATAAAGAACCTTGTGTGTGTGTATGAATAGAAATGTAAACCGGTTCCACATCTAGAGGAAAGGGACATCCCAGAGTGTTATAAAGGTCATATGTATCGCTGGGACGAGTATTGGCAAAAATCCTAACAAATGTGGATCATGATCCTGCATGAAAGTCCGGTGTCAGTCGCCATATTTAAATGAAAAACCCAAAGTCGACGATCCGCTGGACCCTGTAAAAAACAGGCCCGGCACACTGGTTAAATAAACAAGTGCGCAAATGACCCAAAAGCCTGTTACATCGATGTGACACCTGGTTGCAAATATGAAGAAACAAAGATCAACAGGTATCAATATGCATAGGATGGTATCAACCAACATAGTGCCTCGTTGTCCATGCGATAGAACCGGTGTAGCATGCAGTTCTAAAACCGGGAGAAGGAAAAATGAATGAAAAACAAAATTAAATAAGGTGGATCTGAGAATTATTGTTGTGTAGCTGATGTGTGTAATGAGGGGGAATGAAGTAAAAACCCATGTAAATAGGGGGTTTGTAATATAGATTGTATTGAAGAGTGTGTGCTTCATAATGAAGCACAATTTGAACCCGGGAGTGGGGGTGTCCGTCAGGTAAATGTATCAAATTTGCTGGATGTTAAAACAGGATGCACACATAATATTGATAAAGATGGAACTAAATAATATGTTTCTAATAACGGTAGTGGTGGGGCTAGCATAGATAGAAATGGCTAAGAGTATAGATAGAGGTTGAAGCCCTGAGAAGACAGGGCTCATATGTGACATTATTTCAAAGCATAGCCCCAATCTAACCGCGGAACGGGAATTAATATAATGATAAATGCATAACCTGTATGATAACCTGGTGGACTCCCCCATGCAGAACCCTCGTATCCCGTAGGACAACGCACCACAAGGGGACCTGGACAAGGTGAATTGCGGAACCTGTAAAAGATCGCGCTGAAACTCATATAGTAACCCACCTATTTGTGAACCAATATACATAATATGTAAACAATGTAAATAAAATAATGTCAAAAATTCAATTAAAGGTATCACACTGAAACCCATATGTAGTGGCCCATCTGTTAGTAAACCGATATATACAGTAGGTGAGCAGCGAGTGAATGACTAAAAAAATCATCAATTGGGGGGTGTCATTAATCACTGAGGACAAGTTACAAAAACGGGAAAACGAAAAAATGCGGGGTGCTCGTACAAGAGAGCAGATGACATATTGGGTACAGGACCATTGGTTAACCGAAATAGTGGAGGAAATGGAAAGATGTATGTGTGCCAGGCAGAGGGGGGGTACATTCAATCATGAAAATGGGAAACATCCCAATCAAAGTTGAGGCCCAGAGGCTGTCTGGAATTAAGGTGAAATATCCAGAATACCTCTCGTTTACAAAGAAGTTTAAATTTATCACCCCCTCTGGCTGGACACATAACCCTTTCCATGCCTTGTATGGACAAACTGGCCACACAAGTGCCACACTTGAAGGTGCCTACAAAATCCAACCAGGTGGAAGAAATGGGTTTAGATTCGAAGAGACTAGGTGAGAGAAGCCCCCCCCAAGGTGGGAGCTCGACGACTCACCGTCTTGATACCTTTGGACAAAATGGATGTGTACGATGCATCACTATACAGTACAGGCAAATATTTGGTAATTATCTGCTTGATTTTGTGAAATTCCATACTGTATGAAGTAGAGAAAATCGGAGCTGGCTCGTTGTCCACAAAATTGAAGGATTTGGATCTGGATCTCCTGTTATCCAACAGTGAGTCTCTAGGAATGGCACTAACCCTACGAAGGGCATTATTAATGACAGTGGCAGAATAGCCTCTGCCTTTGAACCTATGAGCCATTTCGCGAGCCTCACTTGTAAAGTCGGCAGGAGAGGTGCAGAGCCTTTTGAGGCGGAGAAACTGCCCATAGGGAATGCTACTAATGGTGTGTGGAGGATGGGATGAGTCAGCTCGTAGAAGAGCATTACCCGCTGTACTTTTTCTATATAGGCTCGTAGGGTTAGTGCCATTCCTAGAGACTCACTGTTGGATAACAGGAGATCCAGATCCAGATCCTTAATAGGAGCCGGTAAAGTTGTGTGATCATGCTCTAGTGGCAGAAACTTTAACATCAAGCAATATATTAATTGCAACACGAAGTTTGTGGTTTATGTCATTACCTGTAACATCTGCCATGTCCAATATGTGGGTAGAACTATCAGGAGACTACGGGACAGACTCGGTGACCACCTGTACGACATTGAGAAAAAACATAATACCAATGTGGCTAGACATTGGAACAATGTACATGATAGAAACATCTCCAGTTTGTCCATACAAGGCATGGAAAGGGTTATGTGTCCAGCCAGAGGGGGTGATAAATGTAAACTTCTTTGTAAACGAGAGGTATTCTGGATATTTCACCTTAATTCCAGACAGCCTCGGGGCCTCAACTTTGATTGGGATGTTTCCCCATTTTCATGATTGAATGTACCCCCCCTCTGCCTGGCACACATACATCTTTCCATTTCCTCCACTATTTCGGTTAACCAATGGTCCTGTACCCAATATGTCATCTGCTCTCTTGTACGAGCACCCCGCATTTTTTCGTTTTCCCGTTTTTGTAACTTGTCCTCAGTGATTAATGACATCCCCAATTGATGATTTTTTTAGTCATTCACTCGCTGCTCACCTACTGTATATATCGGTTTACTAACAGATGGGCCACTACATATGGGTTTCAGTGTGATACCTTTTAATTGAATTTTTGACATTATTTTATTTACATTGTTTACCTATTATGTATATTGGTTCACAATTAGGTGGGTTACTATATGAGTTTCAGCGCGATCTTTTACAGGTTCCGCAATTCACCTTGTCCAGGTCCCCTTGTTGTGCGTTGTCCTACGGGATACGAGGGTTCTGCATGGGGGAGTCCACCAGGTTATCATACAGGTTATGCATTTATCATTATATTAATTCCCGTTCCGCGGTTAGATTGGGGCTATGCTTTGAAATAATGTCACATATGAGCTCTGTCTTCTCAGGGCTTCAACCTCTATCTGTACTCTTAGCCATTTCTATCTATGCTAGCCCCACCACTACCGTTATTAGAAACATATTATTTAGTTCCATCTTTATCAATATTATGTGTGCATCCTGTTTTAACATCCAGCAAATTTGATACATTTACCTGACGGACACCCCCACTCCCGGGTTCAAATTGTGCTTCATTATGAAGCACACACTCTTCAATACAATCTATATTACAAACCCCGTATTTACATGGGTTTTTACTTCATTCCCCCTCATTTCACACATCAGCTACACAACAATAATTCTCAGATCCACCTTATTTAATTTTGTTTTTCATTCATTTTTCCTTCTCCCGGTTTTAGAACTGCATGCTACACCGGTTCTATCGCATGGACAACGAGGCACTATGTTAGTTGATACCATCCTATGCATATTGATACCTGTTGATCTTTGTTTCTTCATATTTGCAACCAGGTGTCACATCGATGTAACAGGCTTTTGGGTCATTTGCGCACTTGTTTATTTAACCAGTGTGCCGGGCCTGTTTTTTACAGGGTCCAGCGGATCGTTGGTTTTGGGTTTTCCATTTAAATATGGCGACTGACACCGGACTTTCATGCAGGATCATGATCCACATTTGTTAGGATTTTCGCCAATACTCGTCCGGGCGATACATATGACCTTTATAACACTCTGGGATGTCCCTTTCCTCTAGATGTGGAACCGGTTTACATTTCCATTCATACACACACAAGGTTCTTTATACAGTTCCAAACCGGGCCATATTCCAACAAAAATATGCATGCGTCTGTTGGTTTGTTCCTTCAGAGCATGGCCAGCTCTTTAATTACGTACATATTGACATACTAAGTATTATCTGTATAATTAATTAGTGTAAGTTTGATTGCACATTATAGCACTTGACCTTAGACTTTCACGCTAGATCATTATTTACATGCACAGTAAGATTACCATTACTGTGCGCATCACGGGCATATATGATCGTACCAAGCACTTTTTAAGACGTCATCGCTACATGTATGTGGCTTATCTATATTTATGCTTATATAATTTTATTTATATTGATTTTTATCTCCACATTTCTAAAATGTCACATTCATTACTAACTTTCGATTGAGCACTTTTTTAGGTTATTTCTTAGTATGCTCATGGCATGACTAGCCTATTACATTAGGCACATGTTAATGAGCATGTGAACTAAAATGACCCACACTTATTAAATAAATATATCACATTAAGTGAACACTGCAGGCTCTATGGATTCATATCACATTATGAACACTTTATGTCGATATGCCCCATATGGTTATCATTTTCTTTAATCATTTATTTATTTATCTTTTGATTGTCCCACTTCAGTCTATTCATGTCTATATGTTAACATTGGGCATATTAATTAGCTGGCCTCAATAATTCACATACTATGGTTTAATTACATGAATACCAACTTGGTGTCCCATTTTATACACAACACATTGCTTGCGTTGTTTTTAAAATTTTGATACTAGTGCATATATACTGTGGACTAAATCTGAGATTGTTTATAGGTATTTTTATATGTACTTTCATATAATTTTGACACACACAGGTGTTTTTACATAAACATGTGTTTTTCACTTTTCTCTTTTTCTTTTTAAGGTGTCACACCTGAGGGAGTTTCTGACCCATTTTCAGCTGTTTTGATTTACTGCTTGATTATCTTAATTAACTCCGCCCTGCCATAGGTGGGTTTTTATCACATGATTGTTATGTTTTAGTATATATTTTATTTGTAGTGTGAACCTCTTTAGCCATGACTAAGCACTGACTGCCAGTGCGAAACGCGTCGGCCATACTGTATGTTGTTGGTTTGCAGTGACTGTATGTACAGTTGAAAAATAAAAAGACCTCTCTTTTTTAAGTGATTTTGGAGTGCGGCTGTCCAGTCTTCGTCCTTTTCATTGTTGCTACTATCAAGACCATGGTCCAAGAAGTTGAGAAGTTTAGGTCTCCCGCTACAATCAGATACCCTTGTTTAAACTCCTCTATGGCGTCTAGGATACCTTTTAAATATCTTTTAGGGTACTTATTAGGGCAGTAGACATTTACCAACGTATACCTAATTCACTGTAAGATCCTTTTCAGGAACAAAAACCAAACTTCTGGGTCTACTTTTCTATCCTCCTGCTCAAAACTTATATTTTTCCCTATTCCAATAGCAAGTCCTTTTGCCCTTTTATTTGGGGAAGCCCCATAATACCAGGTTGGGATAGCCAGTATGAACATTCTTGTGTTTGAATCAAGGGATAGATGCATTTTCTGTAAAAAAAAAAAAAAATCTCTACAGCATATATCTTTCCAGCTCTCTTAGTAACATATGTATTTTTTCCGGAGAATTCAGTCCTCTTACATTGTATGTCATAAATTTAACCTCGGTCATCATTTTTGTTTTCATTTAGCTTACCTACTTCAACCAACAGATTCTTATGCTGCAATCTATAGATTTCCCTTTTTTCTAAAATCAACGCATGCATCTATAGACAGAAATGTACAGATCTTTCCCTCCTCCCTCCTCTCCCCCCCTTTGACTTCCCTCCCTTGACCTCCTGGTCTAGAGCAGTAGCAAACTTCTCCATGGGGGCACTCCTGTCCCACCTGCTCTCTAAAGCCCGAGGTGGAATTCTGTATGGAACTGTTGGTCCCGACCTCCCCTACAATTAGGGAGGCACTCCTAAGCATGATGGAAATCATTGCCTTCCCCTCCCCGTACTTTCAATCCTTCATCTTTATCGACCATTTCCCGCTCTCTGGCCCCCCTCTCCACCTCCCCCCCAGTCCATTGGTGAGCCTAATTAGGGAGAAGAAGAGAAAAAAATGTCCTCCTATATTCCCTCTCAACCTATACGGTCCTCTTTTCTATCCATATAACAAGGGAGAGGAAGAGTAGAGAGAAATATATATATATATATATATATATATATATATATATATATATATATATATATAATTTTTTTTTTTTTCTTCTTTCCTCTGCCTCCTCCTCCACTCCCTCTCAACTCATAAAGTCCTCTTTCTTATTCATATTGTTTATTCTATCCTTCTGCTATATTTTCTTCTGCTCTTAGCCTCCAGTCCGGACCAGTCCCTGGAATTGGGATCTCCAGTTTTTCACAGAATTCAGCGATCTCTTCGATAAATCGCAATCTAGCAAAAGTCCAGTTTTTCCTACCAATCAAGCATGTGGGAAAGCCCCAATTATACTGTACTCCATGTTCCTGTATAGTCGCTAAGAGCGGTTTTAGTGTTCTTCTTTTAAGGTTTCCTGAGAGAGATCTTGAAAAATATGGATGTTATTTTCTTCAAATTTTATCGGCGACTTTTCTCTTAATTTCCTCCAAATTTGATTATTTTCTTCCCAACTTTCAAATCGCACTATAATATCTCTCGGTTTCTCCTGTGGTATTTCTCTTGGCCTTCCTAATCTGTGTACCTGCTCAATTTTAATTGGATTTGTAATTTTTTTATCCATTACTGGGTTAAATATTTTCTTTATTAAACCGGAGGTTCACCCAGATTAACAACTTTATCTTATCGTCTTCAGCATACTGCCGACATGTTCACTTGACAAATCTTTTTTTTTTTCTCTGTAAATCCTGTATTACTGCTGTTTCAAGATTGACTTCCGGGACTTGACTCCCGCGGGAGTAGGCGTTGCTACTGTATTTCCCAGCGCCGCAATGAATCTTGGTAACTAGAGAGCTTGGGTGTTGTGGAACGCCGTACTAGGATTTCCATCACAACGGGGCGCGAACTTTCAATGACGCCGCCCGTTGTGATGGCAACCATAAACTCCACACATGCGCAGAAATGAGCAGTGAATGCTGTGAGATCAGCATACAGGAAATCATTGCTTGTGGGCTTCAACATGCCCACAGGCAAAATGGAAACTGCCATGCTCGCATTTTCAATGTTCTTCTTTTGCCAGAAAATGGACATGGGATATTTCATGACATCAAACAAGTGAGTATTTATTTATAATGAGGAAACCTATTGAATACCAGAAAAAAAATAAAGATTTGCCGCTGTCTCTATTTGTCTCTATTTTCTTGATCTTCTATTTTATATGCCTTTTCTTGGTGGTCTCTTTTCATAGTTTTTTTATTTCACTTACTATTTTTTTTTTTTTTTTCACTGAATTGAGATCCGTTGATCTTTCCACTTCCTCTACTCGCTCCAACATTTGGTCAAAATTTCTATGAATTATTGACATTTCGGCTTTTAGCGTTTTTTTTTTTTTTTTTCAGAGCTGCGAACATTAAAGGAGTTGTAAAGGAAAAAAAATGTTTTTTCTGAAATGACTGTTTACAGGGTATAGAGACATAATAGTTGACTGATTCCTTTTAAAAATGATTAAAATAGATAAAAATCAATCATATAATGTACCTGCAGTTTCTAGTTTAGTTTTTGCATGTTGTTTTCTGCTTCTCTGATGTACAGAGCCACACAGCCAATACAGGGCAGTGATGGTTTGGAAAACAAAACTGATTGGTGCTGAGGGGTTTTAGACACACAGTAATCACACCTCCTTGATTAGTGACCACAGAGAGAAAGCTCCCAGTACTGTGGTCATCAGGAAACAGACAACCAGGAAGTGTGGAGATCAGAGAAGAATTACAGCAACTTGAGAGCAAAAACAAACAATGAGGACATGAAAACAGCACTGCATTAAGGTAAATGAAGCTATTAAGATAAAAAAAAAATCCTTTACAAACCCTTTAATTGCATTTGGTTGGAGGTAGTTATAGATTTAAAGATAGAGGTTCTTCTGCTCTCCTCTGTTCCTGGACATCGTCCAGGTCTAGAACCGTTCTAGATTCTAATACTTCGTCCGTCTCTGACTTTTACTCTGACCCTTTTTTTTTTTCTTTTCCTTGCTCTCCATTTGGCTAGCCTTCGGCCCTTGCTGTTTTTCAGATATCTACTTGTCACCATTTCCTCCATGTGTAATGTATTTATTCATTGGGCCCGGGCTCGAGTTCGGTGGGAGACTTAGATGGGGTGACTTTGAGGTTGCTCCTCCTCTTCCTGACCTGCCCTCATCATCCCCTCTGTTAGATAGTTCCCCTGGTCTCTTATATGAGTTTTAGTGGGGTGGTGAGTGTGTTTTTTTTATGTAGTTAGATGTATATGGGGTCTTTTGGAGATATTAAAACTTTTTTTTTTATAATTTGTGTGAAATAAAATTAACACAACATCCACTTCTTTATGATTCGGAGGTGATTCCACAGCCAAGTCTCATTTCACTTTTCGCTGTTTGGCAATCAAAAGGAGATGTATCCAATGGTTTCCCTGATATGTTTCATTCAATTTAAATAATCAGTAGTCGCCACTAAGGATGAGCTGAACATACCCGGGTCCGGTTCGCACCAGAACGTTCGAACAGACCGCGGGTTCGCACGAACATTTAGAACCCCATTGAAGTCTATGGGACTCGAAGGTTCGAATTCAAAAACGCTAATTTTAAAGACCAATATTCAATTTAATGTTGAAAAACGTCTTGAACCCGGGTCTTGCCCCAGGGAACATGTATCAATAGAATTTTTTTTTTAAAAAACGGCCGTTTTTCCGGAGCAGCGATTTTAATGATGCTTAAAGTGAAAAAAAAAAAAAAGAAAAATTCCTTCAAATATCACACCTGCTGTGTGTCTATAGTAGTGGCACGTGTTTAGAAATGTCCCTGCACAACATGAAATTATTATAAGAACAAAGTAATTTAATACTGCTTGCGCACATGCTGTGTGGCAACAATATCTCCATTTTTTTTGTGAAAGCAAAATTGTAGAAAAAAGGGCACCCCTCAAACATACTGTAATTGGAGCGCAACAAAGAGCCACGTGCAAAGTATTGCATCAAAAATTGTTATTAGGCGCCCCTGTTACACAGGGGCACAAAAATGTGTCTGTAGGCACAACACTGCAACCCCTCCCAATATCTGTAATTGGAGCGCAACAAGGAGCCACGTGCAAAGTATTGCATCAAAAAACTGCACACAAGCAGTAAGAGCGACTGCGTTCAGGTGCTATGTAACAAAATAGTCGCAGTCACACCGACTGCGTTCAGGTGTTAGTAAACTGCACACACGCAGTAAGAGCGACTGCGTTCAGGTGCTATGTAACAGCACACACGCAGTGACACCAACTGCGTTTAGTTGCTATTAAACAGCACACACGCAGTAAGAACGACTGCGTTTCTGTGCAATTCAATAGCCCACTTGCATTAACAGCGACTGCGTTTCTGTGCAAATAAATTGCACACGTGCAGTAACAGGTAATGCGTGTATGTGCAATTAACTAGCACACGTTGACTAACATGGAGTACTAAGTTTAAGCTAAACCTTAATGCAGGCAATACAACACGTTAGAGCACTGCATGTAGAACAATCTCCTGCCTGACAGATACTAATAGCAGATCTAGCTGAGCTATACAGTTTATAAATATATTGACAACTCCTAGGGATGTGAATATATTCTCTACAAACTGTAGATTTAACTATACTGACTAGCCTTCCTGCTCTATCTATCTGGTAGAAAAGACACTGTGGGCCATATTCCCGTAGTTTTTGGGCGGGCGTCGCGTAAGCCATTTACACTCTGCCGCCCCAACCTACAGGAGCAAGTGCTGTATTCCCCAAACACTTGCTCCGTAGTTTGGGGCGGCGTGGTGTAAATGGCCCGGCGTATGGCCGCGTAAATCCAAGGGGGCGGCTTGTATTTAAATTTAAGCGTGCCCCCGATTCTAACGAACTGCGCATGCGCCGGGCTTAGAATAGCCCAGTGCGCATGCTCCAGTTCTCGGTGTAAAACGTCAATGACGCCGACGTGTGCGTCATTGACGTAAAGTCGTATTCGCGGATGACTGCCCGACGGGAAAACACAACGCGGACCCGACGCCATACTTAACATGGCCTACGTGGGACTGGCGTAAGGTTACCCCTCATATAGCAGGGGTAAACTTACGCCTACGCAAACGACGTTAGCGATGGTTACGCAACGTGATTTCGTACGTGAATCGGCGTATCAGGCTCACTTGCATAAACAAATGAGACCTGAAAGTAAACACCACCTAGCGGCCGGCAGAGCAATTACATTTAGGATCCGACAGTGTAAGTGTCTTACACTAGTCGGATCCTAGCCTAAATCCGGCGTATATTGTTTTGCGAATACAAAACAATGATACGCCGGCGGGAATTTCGAATTACGCCGGTGTATCAGTAGATACACTGGCGTAACTTGTTTAAGAATATGGCCCAGTCTCTCTCTCTCTCTCTCTCTCTCTCTCTCTCTCTCTCTTCTCTAACAAAAGCCGGAACACACTACACGAGGCCGCTGTGCAGGCTGCCTTTTATAGTGTGGGGCGTGTACTAATCCCCCTGAGCCATAATTGGCCAAAGCCACCCTGGCTTTGGCCAATTATGGCTCTTCGTTTTTTGCTCGCTGTGATTGGCCAAGCATGCGGGACATACAGCATGCTTGGCCAATCATCAGCGCTCAACGCCGCAGTGAATTATGGGACGTTTTGCGTCACTCGAATTTGGCGCGAATGACCCGTTTTGTTCGAGTTTCGTCGAACGATCGATGTTCGAGTCGAACATACGTTCGTATCGAACGCGAAGCTCATCCCTAGTCGCCACCTTCCGCTCAAGTTAGTATCTCAAATACCTTACACCTCCTGAGTACCTTATGGATCTCTCTTGAATGTTTGTATCATATCACTCCCATATACATTATAGACCGATATTCCTCCATACAATCTCTTTTTTCCGTATCTAGACAGTACTTGTTTAATAATAGTTCCTTGTACTCACCAACACCACGCCGTTGTCTTTAATCAGAGGCTTGCTCTCTGAAGCACTTACCACTGCTGGGACAAAAAACTGGTGAAAGAATCAGTACAGCAGCAAGGAAGAGACAGGGGGTGCGAGGGGGGGGGGGGGTCTCCCCAAGAGTCCCGCCGAGGATTCTGTGGCGACTTCAGTCCGCAGTTGGAGATCAGGGTTTTTCCTCTCCCTTCCCCCGAAGCTCCCGGAATGGCATGTTCACCTGCCGGGGGACATCAGCACACTCCGAGTCGGCTTCTCACCTCTCTCTTCCTTCTCCTTCGCTGCAGGGGGAGTGGAGAGAGCTTGCCTTCCGGCTTCCCAGCTTCCCCTTCGGATACTACCAGGGATGTGGGCAAGCACACCGACCACCAATGAAGAGTAGGGATGAGCTTGGTGTTCGACTCGAACGTATGTTCGACTCGAACATTGTCTGTTTGTACTTTCGATGAATTTCGAACAAAACGGGTCGTTCGCGCCAAATTCGAGTGACGCGCATCGGCCCATAATTCACTGCGGCATTGCGCGCTGATGATTGGTCAAGCATGCACCATGACCCCGCATGCTTTTTTTTTTTTCTTTTTTTTTTTTAAGATTTTTTTTCCAGAAATATCCATTGTAAGTTGTTACATTTATAAACATACATAACTTCTATATGTTGCTACATGCATTATTACAGTCTTCTGAGCCACTTCCAAGTTCTGTATTTTGCTGTTTCACTTAACAACCAAACCTTGTCAATAACCTAAACTTATAACTCATCCACCAGTATCCAACTCATCGCCTAGTAACCCCTTTCCTCCCCTCCCTCCCTTCTCCTAAACACAAAAAAAAAAAAAAAAAAAAAAAAAAAAAAAAAACCCTATCTTTCCCGATCGTCGCCTCCTCGCCCCACCCCCCCCTCCCTCAAAGATCTCCCTCTCTGTATCTTATGTACGGTGACCATGTCAATCTATACTTCTCCTCTTGTTCTCTTATACCCATGGTGAGCTTCTCCATTTGTTGGATTTCGGATATTCTACCTAACCATTGTTGCTTATTTGGGATATTGGTACTTTTCCATAAGATTGGAATACATGCCCTTGCTGCCACCAGAAAATGTCTTATCAGGGACCTCTTGAACCTTGCCGTGGACAATGGTATATCTAATAAAAGATAAGTGGCCGGGTTACTTCCCAAGTCCACCTCTGTGATGTCACTAACTGTGTCCATGACCATTTTCCAAAAGTCCCTTAACTTTACACATGACCAAAAAAGATGTAGCATAGTACCCTTCTCCTTGCCACATCGCCAGCACCTATCTGAAACTTCCGGGAATATCCGGTTTATTACTACAGGGGTTTTATACCATCTGGTTAAGATTTTATACCCCCCCTCTTGGTATCTGGTAGCCAATGATGCTTTATGCGTAAATTTAAAAATTTTTGTTCTCTGATTTTCGGAGAACACCACTTCCAGCTCTCTTTCCCAGGTTCGTAAAAATGGTAAGTCGTTTGGTGCTCCCATTTCTACCCAGAGACTGTACATCAGAGAGAGACCGTGTCTCATCTCATCTCCCTTCAGGCACATTTCCTCAAATCCTGAAAGGTCTCTTAGCGGTCCCCTTTTTGGATTTATTGCTCTCATGACAGTTTTTAGTTGATTTTGTCTAAGTGAGTCGAGTTCTTTTTTAATAACCTCTTCTCTTTCCTCTCTTCTTGCCCCTAGACTCTCCCCCTCAAAGTGTATTACTCTACTCCAACCTAAACGTTTTAACCTCTTGAAATGTGGATCTAGGAGCCCTATTTGAAATTTCGGGTTTCCCAGGACCGGAGTAAGTGGGCTTGGATGAGGCGAGAGTTTCGTTTTCCTGGTTAGTTTTTTCATGACGCGCAGGGTAGGCCCTATTGTTGGGTGTTTCTTAACCTCACCTGGTATGTCTACTTCTTGTATCCAAGCCATTCCTTCTAGGGGGATGCTTGTAATTTTTTGCTCTAAGAGTATCCACGGTTTGTGCTTCTCCTGAATGCACCATTCGACCACCCTTGACATGTGAGCTGCGTCGTAGTAACCTATTGGGTCCGGGAAGCCCACTCCTCCCCTCTCCTTGGGCAAGGTTAAAATTTCTCTCCTTAATCTCGCCGTTTTACCTGCCCATATAAACTTCGCGAACCTGGCTCTTAATTCCTTAAGAAAGCTCACAGGGATCTTTACCGGTAGTGTTTGAAATAAATAAAGTAGTCTTGGTAACACGTTCATTTTTAGGATGTTGATTCTCCCAAACCATGAGTACGTCTCTTTTTCCCATCTAGTGAAGTCCAATTTAATTTTCCTGGCCATCGGAACAAAATTCAACTCGAATATTCTATTTAAATTTTTTGAAATTTTTGTCCCAAGATAGGTTATATGGGAATTCGTCCATTTAAAGGTGAAGTTAGCTGTTAGTTGGTCTTGTGTTTGTTTGTTCATTTCTATCCCCATCGCCTCTGACTTGCTGTAATTTACTTTGAAGTTAGAGAGAGTTCCAAATTCCCTAATCTCCTTCATCAAAGGTGGAAGTGATAGTTCTGGGGCCACTACTGAGAACAACAGATCATCTGCAAAAGCCGCTACTTTATATTCAGTTCCTTTAATCTGAAAACCTCTTATATCGGCATTTGATCGTATTATCCTCAGCAGTGGCTCCAGTGTTAGAATAAAAATGATTGGCGAGAGCGGGCAACCTTGCCTGGTCCCGTTTCGGATTGGGAATGGGTCCGATAATGCCTCATTCACCTTCACTCTAGCCGATGGGAAGGAGTAGAGACTTGCGATCCAATTCTGCATACCAACTCCTAGCCCAATGTACTTTAATGTAGCATTTAAAAAGCCCCAGTCCACCCTGTCGAAGGCTTTCTCCGCATCAGTTGAAATGAGTGCTAATGGTTTATGATGGAATTGGGCCAAGTAGATGGTACTTAGAACTCTTTGCGTGTTCTCCCTCCCTTCTCTTCCGGGGACAAAGCCTACCTGATCCGAGTGTATGAGCGATGGAATATGTATTGCTAGTCTATTGGCGATTATCTTTGAGAATATTTTTAAGTCAACATTCAACAAAGATATCGGTCGATAGCTCGCACACACCATGGGGTCTTTCCCTTCCTTTGGAATAACAGCTATGTGGGCCCCTAGTGTTTCTCTTCTCATCTGATGTCCTTCTTTCAATGAATTGAAGGCCTCAAGAAATTTAGATATTAATTTCTCTTGAAAGGTTTTATAGTATAGAAGCGTATATCCGTCAGGTCCAGGTGATTTTCCTGGTTTCATTTCCTTTATTACCTCCTGACATTCTTTTACTGTAATTGGGCTCTCCAGACTTCCTATACTTTCATTTGGGATTTTAGGCATTGCTGACTTCATTAAGTATTCTCTTACTCTCTCCTCTCTATTCTGTATTTTCTCTACTGCGGGTTGGTTGTCAAGTTGGTACAAGCCCATATAATATTCTCTGAACGCCTTCGCTATTAATTGTGACGAGCTCACTATGTTGTCGCCCTGTGTTTTTATTTTCTCAATATGTTTACTGGCCCTAGACTCTCTCAATGCATTCGCTAGCATCTTACTGGGTTTATTGCCAAATTCATAATAGGTCCTTCTACATCTGCTCAACTTAGCTTTCGCCTTATCCATCAGTAGTAGATTTAAATTCTCTCTTAGGGACATCAATCTCTCCTCATTTCTTGTTTTCTGCGCTTTCTTATGTGTGTTTTCCGCTATTTTAATCTCTCTCAGTATGGTATCTAACTTAACCCCGAGTTTCCTCTTCCTGTGGGCTCCCATAGAAATAAGCACTCCCCTCAGGTAGCATTTGTGTGCTTCCCATTTACAAAGAGGAGAAGTTTCATCATCCCTATTTCTTTCAAAAAATAAGTCTAATTCCTGACTTATCTTCTCCTCGTACTCTGGGTCTTTAATTAGAGACTCATTGACCCTCCAATTCCATTCTCTAGGTCCTGAAACTCCCCAGTCAATGAGACAACTAACTGGGGCATGGTCCGAAATTGTAATAGAACCAATCGAAGTTTCCCTTAGGTTCAGCAAAACCGCTCGATCTAGAAAAATGTAATCGATCCGTGTGTAGGTTTTATGTTTATGGGAGTAAAAGCTATAGTCTCTTTCATGGGCGTGTTGGGACCTCCAGCTATCCACTAACTGCAAGTCGTACAGCATATTTCTTACTTGTCTCAGTTTGGAGTTGGATATGCCGTATGCCCCCCTGGAAGAGTCCAGGCTGGGGTCCAATAGCAAATTCATATCTCCTCCTAATATCAAAACTCCTTCTTTGTTTTCTTTTATCTTTTCCGCAAATTTACCCAAAGTAGTGACCGGGTCATCATTAGGAAGATAAATATTTACAAGTGTGACCTTTTGTTCGTTAATTGTCCCTTTTATCAAAAGGAACCTTCCTTCTTCATCTGTCACCACTTTAGATTCATTCCAGATTAAGTCTTTGGCTAATAGAATTGCTACCCCATTTGCTTTTGAAGATTGTGAGGCCCCTATATAAGCCACTGGGAATCTCTGGTTCTTCAATTTTGGAGTCTTATCTTTTCTGAAATGTGTTTCCTGTAGGAAAACGATTTGTGTTTTTAATCTCCCCAGTTCTAGCATCAGTTTCGTTCTTTTTTCCGGGATATTTAGCCCTTTAACATTATAAGAGGTTATGTTTATTTTATACATTTCTGATCTCATTGTTTAATTCCGTTTATGTACCGACACCCCTCCTACGGGGGTCTCGGACCTTATCTCCAAGGAAGGAGGTATGAAAGAGAAGAGGAGGAAGACGACGATCGGGAAAAAAAAAAAAAAAAAAAAAAAATTCCCAAACCCTTTTGTAGCTCGAACTCAAGACCTCTGTCCAGATATCCGAGTAATTTTTCAAAAAAAAAAAAAAAAAAAAAAAAAAACAAAAAGAAAAAAAAAAAAAAAAAAAAAAAAAAAAAAACCCCCCAAAAACACCCCCACGCGTCTCCGACTTCCCTCCAAAAGGAGGAGAGACGCTTGGTGGGGAAAGTGTGAAAGCACAGCGGAGAGTCTCTTCTGGCTCCCCGTCCGGCGCCCATCTTCTTTATTTTCTAAGGCTGTTCCCCCCCCCCCCCATGACCCCGCATGCTTGACCAATCACAGCACGCAAAAAACTAAGAACCATAATTGGCCAAAGCCAGGGTGGCTTTGGCCAATTATGGCTCAGGGGGTTTAGTACACGCCCCACACTATATAAGGCCGCCTGCGTGTAGTGTGTTCCGGCTTTGTTAAAGAGAAGTCAGTCAGTTAGAGAGAGAGAGATAGAGAGAGACACAGTGGGGCTGATTTACTATTGTCAGTGCGCTGCGCTGGTTCATGCCTTAATTAGTGCGCCGGGTGAAGCCTTAATTAAGCGCATGAACCAGCGTAGCAGACGGCGCGTTGCAAGTAATATGTAAAGCCGCGCCAAACTCCCTATAGAAGTCTATGGGAGAAATCAAAAGTGTTCATTTTCAAGGCCAATCTGCAAGTTTTGTCCTAAAAAGTGTTTGGGGACCTCAGTCCTGCCCCAGGGGACATGTATCAATGCTTTTTTTATTTTTTAAAATGGCCGTTTTTTTGGGAGCAGTGAAATTAATAATGCTTAAAGTGAAACAATAAAAGTGAAATATTCCTTAAAATTTTGTACCTAGGGGGGGTGTAATGTCAGCATGTGAAATAGCGCATTTTTCCCACACTTAGAACTGTCTCTGCAAAAAATGACATTCTGAAGGAAAAAAGCCATTTGAAATTCACACGCGGCTATAATGAATTGTCGGCTCCCGGCAATTCCCGGGGATTCATTCATAAAGGAAAAAAAAAATGTGTGGGGGTTCCCCCAAATTAAATTACCAGGCCCTTCAGGTCTGATATGGATATTAAGGGGAACCCCGCCGTTAAAAAAAATGGCGTGGGTTCCCCGCAAATATCCATACCAGGCCCTTCAGGTCTGGTGTGGATTTTAAGGGGAACTCCACCCCAAATTAAAAAAAAATGGCGTGGAGTCCCCCTAAAAATCCACACCAGACCCTTATCCGAGCACGTTAACCTGGCCGGCCGCAGAAAAGAGGGGGGGACAGAGTGTGGCCCCCCTTCTCCTGAACCGCACCAGGCCACATGCCCTCAACATGGGGAGGATGTCCCCATGTTGATGGGGACAAGGGCCTCATCCCCACAACCCTTGCCCGGTGGTTGTGGGGGTCTGCGGGCGGGGGGGGCTTATCAGAATCTGGAAGACCCCTTTAACAAAGGGGACCCCCAGATCCTGCCCCCCCTATGTGAAATAGTAATGGGGTACATTGTACCTCTACCATTTCACCCCAAAAAAAAATCAAAAGTGTTAAAAATGACAGTAGCCGGTTTTTGACAAATCTTTTAATAAAATCTTCTTTTCTTCTTTCATTCGGGTTTCTTCCACTGCTTCTTTCTTGGGTCTTCTCGTCCACATCTTGCCTGACGTGTTCTTCTATCTTCTCCGTCCGTCCTTCAGCCTTCTCGTCCACATCTTGCCCGGTGTCTTCTCCTGTCTTCTCCGTCTGTCCGCCAGCCTTCTCGTCCGCATCTTGCCCGGTGTCTTCTCCTGTCTTCTTCTCGGTCCGCCAGCCTTCTCGTCCACATCTTTTTCTTCCCCGGACGCAGCGCTTGAATTTGAATTGGCTGCCGCGTTCCGCTCCTGGGACCCGCCCCCCTCTGACGCCACAAGTAAACTCCTTAGAAAGTCATGTGCGTCAGAGGGGGCGGGGTCACAGAGCGTCACACGGGTTAACTCATATGAGTTAACCTGTGGCATCAGAGGGGGGCGGGTACCTGGAGCGGGAACACGGCGGGATCTTCAATTTCAAGCGCAGCACCCAGAAGATCAAGAAGATGTGGACGAGAAGGTCGATGGACAGAGAAGAAGATGGGAGAAGACGGCAAGATGGCAAGATGTGGACGAGAAGACCCAAGAAAGAAGCAGAGGAAGAAACCTGAATGAAAGAAGAAGAAAAAACGCGGAAAGAAGATTTTATTAAAGGAATTGTCAAAAACCGGCTACTGTCATTTTTCACACTTTTGTCACTTTTTTTTTGGTAAAATGGTAGGGGTACAATGTACCCCATTACCATTTCACACAGGGAGGGGCCGGGATCTGGGGGTCCCCTTTGTTAAAGTGGTCTTCCAGATTCTGATAAGCCCCCCGCCCGCAGACCCCCACAACCACCGGGCAAGGGTTGTGGGGATGAGGCCCTTGTCCCCATCAACATGGGGACATCCTCCCCATGTTGAGGGCATGTGGCCTGGTGCGGTTCAGGGCCTGGTAATTTAATTTGGGGGGACTCCCATACATTTTTTTTTTTTTTTAGTTTTAATGAGCAATGACTATTCTTTATAGCCATGAGTACTTAAAACTTACTTTTTTTTTCACTTCAGAAATGACATCTTGTACAGGGACAGTTCTAAGCATGGGAAACATGCGTGTAAACCCCCTCCCCCCCTGTATGAAATTTAAAGGAATATTTCACTTTTATTATTTCACTTTAACCACTTCCATACCGTGCCTATTCTGGCACTTCTCTCCTTCATGTAAAAATTATATTTTGTTCCTGGGAAATTACTCAGGACCCCCAAACATTATATATATTTTTTTAGCAGACACCCTAGGGAATAAAGTGGCGGTAATTTTTTATTTGATTTCCAATGGTATTTGCGCAATCATTTTTGGCCCAAAAAAAACCACGGTCCATGAATTAAAAAATAAAACAATTTTTATGGATTATGTGAAAGATGATGATACACCGAGTAAATAGATACCAACTTGTCACGCTTTAATATTGCACACACTCATGGAATGGAGCAAAAACTTTGGGACATAAAAATATCCATAGGCGATGCTTGCTTGATTTTTTTTTTTTTACAGGTAAACAGTTCAGAGTTACAGAGGGGGTCTAGGGCTAGAATTATTGCTGTCGCTCTAACGCACGCGTCAATACCTCACATGTGTGGTTTGAATGGTGTTACATGCATATTCGCTTCTGAGTGCGAGCTTCTAGGGACAGGGGCGTTTTTTTTTTTTTTTTACCTCATATTTTTCTTCTTGCACTTTTTTGGCACTTTTTTTTATTTTGGATCACTTTTTTCTTCCTATTACAAGGAATGTAAACATCCCTTGTAATAGGACTAGTGTGTGACAGGTCCTCTTTATGGAGAGAGGCGGGGTCAATAAGGCTGGAAAGCATGGTATTGGAAAAAAAAAAAAAGATCTCATGCTTTCAGCTGCAATCATGTTCGTTCAGCACAGTGGTGCAGTGTATAGCACTTTGACCTAGCAGCAAAAGGGTCGCTCGTTCGAATCCCGCCCGTGACACCATCTGCATGGAGTTTGCATGTTCTCCCTGTGCCTGCGTGGGTTTCCTCCCACAATATAAAAACATGCTGTAAATCGGATCCGGTCTAAATAAGCCCTAATATGCAGTAGTATATTTAGGTTTTGTGCTGCCCTAGGCCTGACTACATTTCTGCACCTCCTAATAGAAAAATTACCCACCCCTTCCTGTCAAAGCCACACCCTGTTTTTGTATGACCCACCCATGAATTTTCAGGGCACACACACACTAGTTCTGGGGGGGGGAGGGGGTTACTGGACTCCCTTAATTCGCATAGTTTTTCTCTCACTTCCTGTTTGGCTATGGGGCAGGAAGTGAAGGCAAATCTCCCCAATTGGACACAGATAATACAAAATAAACTGACATGGCCTATAACCCTCCCTCACTCTATCCAAAATTAAAGAAAATAAAGTGTTGATTATAGTTCTAGTTTAAGCACAAATTTCAGAGAGTTTTATTGAGAGGCCTAAGAAAATATAACCATGCCAATAGGCCAGGATACAGTGTTGCTAATATGTATGAATGTGTGCGTTAGGGCCACCCACAAACACCACCCAATGTTAACTAAAAAATTAGTAATTTGCAAATAAGTAGTATCTGCTAATTTTTTGGGGATGTCTGCACCCCTGATAGTGACAGCATTTGTGAGGTGTCTTCACCCTTTCTAATTCAAATTCATTCACTTCCTGTCACATAGCCAAACAGGAAGTGAGGGTAAATCCTTTCTTAATATCTTTTCTTGGGGACACAGAGATCAATTTAAATAGTTTCCCATTATGTAAATTGCACTCTAGCATTTTGCTGTGTGCACCCCAAATTATTAGGGATCTTGGACTTTGGGGTCCATTTACTAAAGGCAAATCCACTTTGCACTACAAGTGGACAAGCAAGGAAGAAAACAAAACCACTTTGCTTCTACAGGATTGGATGTTAAAAACGTGAGTGCTTCCTCTCTGATTTTCAGCAACTATGCTTGTACTGCAGAGTGGCTTTGCCTTTACTAAACCCCAAACTAAATAATCATTTGGGGCAGGGATCCTCAAACTACGGCCCTCCAGCTGTTGTAGAACTACACATCCCATGAGGCCTTGTAATGCACTGACATTCAGACATGACTAGGCATGATGGGAATTGTAGTTCCTGAACAACTGGAGGGCCGTAGTTTGAAGACCCATGATTTGGGGTGTACACAGCAGTGCTGGAGTGCAATTTGCTTAATGGGGACACTAGTTAGATTGACCTGTGTCCCCAAGAAAAGACACTGGTAGGGTTTTAACCTCACTTCCTGTTCAGCTGTGTGACAGGAAGTGAAGCCAATTTCAAGAAAAGGGACACAAAGCTCAACCCAAAAAAAACACAAGCAGGGGTTCTAACACTCACTTGGCTTCCCTCAAACACCCACAATTAGAATAGGATTGCCTTGCGCTAGATTCAAGCACAGTGCTGTAAATCAGCACTTCAAGCCTGTCCACCAATAGGCCCCCCCCCCCCCCCACAGGCCATGTTTGCAGGTTTTCCTTCATCTTGCACATGTGCTTTAAAAGACAGTCTGGACAGCAATTCTTGATAAGAGAAATCCACAAAACATGTCCTGACGGGGGTACTTGAGGGCTGAGGACCACTGCAGTAAAAAGAAAATACTTACCACTTTGTCTTTAAAGTCATGGAGAATAAACATGGCAAACATTTCATGATTACACACCAGGAAAGAAGCTTAGACAAAAATCACACATTTGTTAGGCCCAAACCTATTTCAGCTGCAGCTGTCAAAATATGTAGCATAAAAAATAACAAAAAACAAAACTTCAAAATTTTAAAGTAATTTTTATTGGTCAACAAAACAAGGAAAGCAAAAAAAGACAAACAAACACACAAACAAAAATACATTTCAAAAATCAGAATAAACATAGGTTTAACGTCGCAACATCTTCACAAATTTTCATAAAATAAGGCAGCAGAGACAAATACATCAAAGTGAACAACATTTAAAAATAAACAAAAACCATTGGCAAAAAAAAAACATGCAACAAACCACATTTCTGTTTAGCAACAGCATTCCTGCCTGCCCCTATGAGGGCAGCTGAGGACTGATCGATCCACGCTTTTTATAACATGTGCTAGTAATGAAGCAATTGAAATCACATGAACAAATTTCAGTCTCTAGTTTGGGTGAGCTTGTAAGTGCTTACACCTGGTATTAACCCAACCAAGCTCTATGAACATCCAAGTGATTTTCACCTTTTAAAAAGAAAGGATAATTTTTTTCTAAGTGTCTGAGCAGACTCAGTTCATCACACATGTAGGAACAAAGCTGCAATGGCATGAGAGCTTTTTTTTTTTTTCCCTGAACTCATGCTGTCCAGCCTGAAGGGGAGGTCTTAGTGAATTATTATGTAACAAAAATAAATAATAATTAAAATGCCCCCGTCCTTACAGTCAGAAGTGAACACGCACATTTAATAATCTATTTGTGGGGAAAAAAAGGACGACAATTTTGATTGGGAACCACGTCGCACGACCGCGCAATTGTCAGTTAAAACGACGCAGTGCCGAATCACAAAAACTGGCCTGGTCATTGACCAGTAATATGGTCTGGGGCTCAAGTGGTTAAAAATTAACAAAACACTAAAGTTAGCCCAATTTTTGGTGATAATGTGAAAGATGATGTTACACTGAGTAAATAGATACCTTACATGTCACGCTTTACTATTGCAAACACCCATGGAATGGGGCCAAAATTCAGTACTTTAAAATCCCCATAGGCGACCTTTTTTTTTATTTTTCAGGTTACCAGTTTATAGCTACAGAGAAAGTCTAGTGCTAAAAGTATTACTCTCGCTCTAACGCACGCGTCAATACCTCACATGTGTGGTTTGAACGATGTTTACATATGTGGGCGGGACTTGCGTAAGTCCCGCCCACATATGTAAACACCGTTAAAACCACACATGTGAGGTATTGACGCGTGCGTTAGAGCGAGAGTAATACTTTTAGCACTAGACTTTCTCTGTAGCTCTAAACTGGTAACCTGAAAAAAAAAAAAAGGTCGCCTATGGGGATTTTAAAGTACTGAATTTTGGCCCCATTCCATGAGTGTTTCCAATAGTAAAGCGTGACATGTAAGGTATCTATTTACTCGGTGTAACATCATCTTTCACATTATCACCAAAAATTGGGTTAACTTTAGTGTTTTGTTATTTTTTAACCACTTGAGCCCCGGACCATATTGCTGGTCAATGACCGGGCCAGTTTTTGTGATTCGGCACGGCGTCGCTTTAACTGACAATTGCGCAGTCGTGCGACGTGGCTCCCAAACAAAATTGGCAACCTTTTTTTTTTTTTCCCACAAAGAGAGCTTTATTTTGGTGGTATTTGATCACCTCTGCGTTTTTTTTATTTTTTAGAGCTATAACCAAAAATAGAGCGACAATTAAAAAAAAAAAAAGAATAATTTTGACTTTTTGCTATAATAAATATCCCCAAAAATATATATTCTAAAAAAATCCCTCAGTTTAGGCCGATACATATTCTACATCTTTTTAGTTCCAAAAAATCGCAAATAGCGTTTATTGATTGGTTTTGGCAAAAGTTATAGCGTCTACAAAATATGGCATTTTTGTAAAAAAAAAATTTAACTAGTTATTGCGGCGATCAGTGATTTTTATCGGTACTGCGACATTATGGCGGACACATCGGACACTTTTTTGGAACCATTGGCATTTTTCTAGCGATCAGTGCTATAAAAATGCAATGCTTACTATAAAAATGCCACTGGCAGGGAAGGGGTTAACACTAGGTGCGAGGGAGGGGTTAAATTTGTTCCCTGGGTGTATTCTAACTGAAGGGGGGTGGGACTGACATGGGTAAATGACAGATCGCTGTTCATGAAGGGGAACTCCAGACCCCAAAAAAAAAAAAATTGTGGGTTCCCCTCCAGGTGCATACCAGGCTCTTAGACTTGGTCTGGAACATAAGGGGTTAAACCCGCGCCGAAAACCAGCATGGGGTCCCCACCCAAGATCCAGACCAAGCTCTTATCCAAGGCACGCAGTCTGACCGGACAGGAATGGGGGCGGGGACGAGCGAGCGCCCCCCCCCCCCTCCTGAGCCGTACCAGACAGCATGCCCTCAACATGGGGGAGTGTGTGCTGTGGGGGAGGGGGGCACTGCCCCCCCACCCCAAAGCACTCTTGTCCCCATGTTGATAGGGACAAGAGCCTCTTCCCGACAACCATGGCCGTTGGTTGTCGGGGTATGTGGGCGGGGGGCTTATCAGAATCTGAGAGCCCCCTTTAATAAGGGGGCCCCCAGATTCCGGTCTCCCACCCTATGTGAATGAGTATAGGGTACATTGTACCCCTACCCATTTACCTGGGGAAAAAAATGTAAAAAAATAATACACCACACACATTTAAAAATGTATTTATTAGTCAGCTGGGGGTCTTCTGCCAGGGTCCCCCACCACCACCCCCCACCATTAGGCCCCGGGCTTCGCCGTCTTTCACCGGGACCCCCTTCACCATGAAGCTCCTTGCTTATGGGGGAGGGTCCCGGGCTTCGTCGGTTTCTGCGGGGGGGTGCACCTACCCCCCGTCTTCTACGCCGTTTTCTGCCGGAGCCCCCTTTGCCATGAGGCTCCTTGCCTATGTGGGAGGGCTCCGGGCTTCGTAGTTTTCTGCCGGGGGGGTGCTGCTGTAGCCCCCCCCCCCCGGGTTGTTTTCTGCCGGAGCCCCCCTTTGCCATGAGGCTCCTTGCCTATGTGGGAGGGCTCCGGGCTTCTTCGTTTTCTGCCGGGGGGGGGTGCTGCTGTAGCCCCCCCCCCGGGCTGTTTTCTGCCGGAGCCCCCTTCGCCATGAGGCTCCTTGCCTATGTGGGAGGGCTCCGGGCTTCGTCGTTTTCTGCCGGGGGGGGTGCTGCTGTAGCCCCCCCGGGCTGTTTTCTGCCGAAGCCCCCTTCGCCATGAGGCTCCTTGCCTATGTGGGAGGGCTCCGGGCTTCGTTGTTTTCTGCCGGAGGGCGCCACCCTCCGGGCTTCTGTGGTGCCTTCCGCTTCTGCCTGGCTCCTCCGGGAGCTCAGGGCGTGTCTCCGCTGTCTTCTCCCTTCTCTTCCATTCGATGTTGACACGACGAGGTCTCGCGCTGGAATGCCGTGTGAGCGGTGGGCATTGACTTATATAGGGCAATGCCACCATGTGACCTCAACCCATGTGACATCACATTCCCATCATGCCCAGGGAATGTCATGTCACATGGGTTGAGGTCACATGGTGGCATTGCCCTATATAAGTCGATGCCCGCCGCTCTCACGGCATGTCAGCGCCGAACCTCGTCGTGTCAACAGCGAATGGAAGAGAAGGAAGGAGACAGCGGAAAGAAAGCCCTGAGCTCCCGGAGGAGCCAGGCAGAAGAGGGAACAGAGAAGAAAGCCCTGGCTCCGCGGGGGAACCAGGCAGAAGAGGGAACAGAGAAGAAAGCAGAGAAAAGACCGGGGAGTTGACGCACCCCCGGCAGAAGATGAACAAGACCGGAGCCCTGGCGGAAGGCACCGGAAAGACCGGGCGATAGTCGCCATCCCCTGGCAGAAGTCGCCGAAGTCCGGATGCCCCCCCCTAATGTAAAAGCGCTCAAATGGGGTGGGGGGCCCCGGCAGAAAAGGCTCCGGAGAGGACCGAGGGAATGGGGCCCTCCACCGGCAGAAATTGGCAAAGCCCAAGGCCCCCGGCGGAAGATCGGGAGAGAAGAAACCCCCCCTTCTAAAAGAGCAAAAGAAGAAAGGGGAGGGGCCCGGAGCTGACTAATAAATTATTTTATTCTGTGTTGTGTGTTTTTTTACTTTACACTTTTCCCCCAGGTGAATGGGTAGAGGTACGATGTACCCCATACTCATTCACATAGGGTGGGGGGCCGGCATCTGGGGGCCACCTTATTAAAGGGGGCTCGCAGATTCCGATTAGCCCCCGCTCGCATACCCCGACAACCAATGGCAAGGGTTGTCGGGAAGAGGCTCTTGTCCCTATCGACATGGGGACAAGAGTGCTGTGGGGTGGGGGGGCAGTGCCCCCCTCCCCCACAGCACACCCTCCCCCATGTTGAGGGCATGCGGTCTGGTACGGCTCAGGAGGGGGGGCGCTCGCTCGTCCCCACCCCCATTCCTGTCCGGGCCAGACTGCATGCCTGGGATGAGGGCTTGGTTTGGATCTGGGGGGAAACCCCACGCCGATTTTTGGCGCGGGTTTAACCCCTCACGTTCCAGACCAAGCCTAATGTACCCCTGGAGGGGGACCCGCGCCGATTTCAAGTTTGAAATTTGGCGCGGAGTTCCCCTTCATGGTCAGCGCAGGCTGAAAACCGCTCGGAGATTCCCGTGCTCCGCGTCACGCAGCGCAATCACGGGTATGCTGCTTGGTATTTACCAAGATTTTCTTGGCGTACTGACAAGGCGCACGGGAATCCCTGAAATTTCCCTGTACGCATGCCCAGTATGAAAATTAACCTCCCGAGGTTCAGGCGCACTATGCAAGCGTACAGGGATCGGTTTCCAAAAAACACTTTCACTTTCAATTCGGCCCGCCAAACACATTCAAACACATGTCACTTCACTTCCCCTGCATCACCCCACCTCCCCCCCTAATAAACTCCCGCCCGAATCCCCGATATTTACATTTCAATGTGCCGTGCGCCAGGTCTATCAGGCGCACAATGCGCCCTCTCCTGGGCGCACTAAGCACTTTAGTAACTACTGAAATACACTGCACTAGCAGCGTATTTCAATAGTAAATGTCAAAATGGCTGCTACTCCTGCTTTTACTCCATGAGTCATGGAGTAAAGGCTTGGTAAATCAGCCCCAGTGTCTTTTCTACTAGATCAGGGATAAGCAATTAGCGGACCTCCAGCTGTTGCAAAACTACAAGTCCCAGCATGCTTCGGCCTCTGGGTGTCATGCTTGTGACTGTCAGAGTCTTGCTATGCCTCATGGGACTTGTAGTTTTGCAACAGCTGGAGGTCCGCTAATTGCATATCCTTGTACTAGATAGATAGATAGATCAGGCAGGCTAGTCAGTTTAGTTAAATTTACAGTATGTAGAGGATATATATACATCCTAGCGTTGTACATATATTTATACACTGTATAGCTTAGCTAGATCAGCTATTCCTATTGTTAGGCAGTAGATTGTGCTAGCTGCAGTGCTTTAACCTTTTGTATTGCCTGCATAGTGTTTAGTTTACAACTAAACATAGCATAGTGTTTAGTTTACAACTAAACATAGTACTCAGTGTTAGTGGACGTGTGCTATTTAATTGCACATACACGCAGTTGCTGTTACTGCACGTGTGCTATTTAATTGCACATAAAAGCATTAGCTGTTACTGCACGTGTGCTATTTATTTGCCTATAAACGCAGTCGCTCTTACTGCACGTGGGCAATTTAATTGCACATAAACGCAGTCGCTCTTACTGCACGTGGGCTATTTAATTGCACATAAACGCAGTCGCTCTTACTGCACGTGGGCTATTTAATTGCACATAAACGCAGTCGCTCTTACTGCACGTGGGCAATTTAATTGCACATAAACACAGTCGCTCTTACTGCAAGTGGGCTATTTAATTGCACATAAACGCAGTCGATCTTACTGCATGTGTGCTGTTTTTTTGCCCATAAACACAGTCGCTCTTACTGCACGTTTGCTGTGTTTTTGCCCATAAACGCAGGCGCTCTTACTGCACGTGTGCTGTTTTTTTGCCGATAAACGCAGTCGCTCTTACTGCACGTTTGCTGTTTTTTTGCCCATAAACGCATTAGCTGTTACTGCACGTGGGCTATTTAATTGCACATAAACGCAGTTGCTGTTACTGCACGTGGGCTATTTAATTGCACATAAACGCAGTCGCTCTTACTGCACGAGTGCTGTTTTTTTGCCCATAAACGCAGTCGCTCTTACTGCACGTGGGCTATTTAATTGCACATAAACGCAGTCGCTCTTACTGCACGTGTGCTGTGTTTTTGCCCATAAACGCATTAGCTCTTACTGCACATCGGCTATTTAATTGCACATAAACGCAGTCACTCTTACTGCACGTTGGCTATTTAATTGCACATAAACGCAGTAGCTCTTAATGCACGTGTGCTGTGTTTTTGCCCATAAACGCATTAGCTCTTACTGCACATCGGCTATTTAATTGCACATAAACGCAGTCACTCTTACTGCACGTTGGCTATTTAATTGCACATAAACGCAGTAGCTCTTAATGCACGTGTGCTGTTTTTTTGCCCATAAATGGAGTCGCTCTTACTGCACGTGGGCTATTTAATTGCACATTAACGCAGTCGCTCTTACTGCACGTGTGCTGTTGTTTTGCCCATAAACGCATTCGCTCTTACTGCATGTTTGCTGTGTTTTTGCCCATAAACGCATTAGCTGTTACTGCACATCCGCTATTTAATTGCACATAAACGCAGTTGCTGTTACTGCACGTGGGCTATTTAATTGCACATAAACGCAGTTGCTGTTACTGCACGTGGGCTATTTAATAGCACATAAACGCAGTTGCTCTTACTGCAGCGTGCTGTTTTTTTGCCCATAAACGCATTCGCTCTTACTGCGCGTGTGCTGTTTTTTTCACATAAACGCAGTCGCTCTTTCTGCACATGGGCTATTTAATTGCACATAAACGCAGTCGCTCTTACTGCACATGGGCTATTTAATTGCACATAAACGCAGTCGCTCTTACTGCACGTGTGCTGTGTTTTTGCCCATAAACGCATTCGCTCTTACTGCACGTTTGCTGTGTTTTTGCCCTTAAACGCATTAGCTGTTACTGCACATCGGCTATTTAATTGCACATAAACGCAGTTGCTGTTACTGCACGTGGGCTATTTAATTGCACATAAACGCAGTCGCTCTTACTGGACGTGTGCTGTTTTTTTGCCCATAAATGCAGTCGCTCTTACTGCACGTGGGCTATTTAATTGCACATAAACGCAGTCGCTCTTAATGCATGTGTGCTGTTTTTTGCCCATAAACGCATTCGCTCTTATTGCACGTTTGCTGTGTTTTTGCCCATAAACGCAGTCGCTCTTACTGCACGTGTGCTGTTTTTTTGCCCATAAACGCAGTTGCTGTTACTGCACGTGGGCTATTTAATTGCACATAAACGCAGTCGCTCTTACTGGACGTGTGCTGTTTTTCTGCCCATAAACCCAGTCGCTCTTACCGCACGTGTGCTGTTTTTTTGCCCATAAACGCAGTTGCTGTTACTGCACGTGGGCTATTTAATTGCACATAAACGCAGTCGCTCTTACTGGACGTGTGCTGTTTTTTTGCCCATAAACCCAGTCGCTCTTACCGCACGTGTGCTGTTTTTTTGCCCATAAACGCAGTTGCTGTTAGTGCACATGTGCTATTAAATTGCACATAAACGCAGTTGCTGTTAGTGCACATGTGTTATTTAATTGCACATAAACGCAGTCGCTCTTACTGCACGTGTGCTGTTTATTTCTGATTTTGTCCTGTGCAGTCCATTAAAATGTCTAGAAGGACAACAAAGAGAGGCAGAGAGTCACGAGGGCAAGCAGGCTCTGCATCTAAAGGCAACGCTGGTGGTGGACACGGTGCATCCTCTTCAGGACATGGCCGTCTGACATGCTTGTCCTTCTTTTCGGGAGCTGGCCGTGTTGAGCCTCAACATGCAGAGAAATTTGTAGAGTGGATGACCAAGCCATCCTCATCCTCCTCATCCTCTCTCACCCAGGCTGAGATTAGTTTGTCTGGCAAAGCAGCTGCCAAGGCGTCCTCTTCCCTCTGCACAATCCTTCCCTAGTCCCACCATGTCCTCCTGAGGAGTCCCCCGAACTGTTTCAACACAGTGTTGGGTACATGCTACATGAAGATGCGCAGCGTTTTGAAGGCTCCGATGACGGAACACAGATAGAGGAAGGCATTGATGTGAGCCCAGAGAGAGCGGGTGCCCGAGAGGGACAGCAATCTGGCAGTCATGTTCCCCCAGCTGCAGCATACTGCCAGGTTTTTGACAGTGATGAGGAGGGAGGGGATGATGAGGTCACTGACTCTACGTGGGTGCCTGATAGGAGAGAGGAGGAGGAGGAGGAGGAGGAAGAGGAGGAGGAGGAAGAGGCACAGGCACAGGCACATCTCCAAAGAGGCAGGATGCCCTCCAGGGGCCAGCTTAAGGGCAGCACACCAACTGCATTAGATCGCAGAGCTACGCCTGTGCAGGGCGCTGCTGTGTCTCAACGGTACTGCAAAAGTTCTTTGGTGTGGGCCTTTTTTGAGACATGTGCATCAGATCGCATCGTTGCTATTTCTGAAGGTCATACAATGCCACTGCTCAGCTGACAGACCTCCAAAGGGAATACAACCTGCCCAAGAACCGCTTAATGTGTGACATGCCCACCAGATGGAACTCTACATTGGCCATGCTGCAGCGGCTGCACACGCAGCAGATGGCCATCAATGAGTACCTGTCCCAATATGGCAGCAGAACTGGGTCAGGGGAGCTTGAGTTTCTTTCCCCATGCCAGTGGGCCTTGATCAGGGATGCATGCACTGTCCTGTCACCATTTGAGGAGGCCACGAGGATGGTGAGCAGTGACAGTGCATGCATCAGTGAGACTGTCCCTCTTATTCACCTGTTGGAGCACACACTACGTGGAATAATGGACAGGGCACTTGAGGCAGAACAGAGGGAGGAAGAGGAGGACTTCCTTACCTCTCAAGGCCCCCTTTATCCAGACAGTGGTCCTGCATGCCCGCCTAGCACACAGGAAGAGGATGAGGAGGACGAGGTGGAGGAGGAGGAGGATGATTGTATCAGCAGCATGGAGGTGGAGCCTAGGACTCAGCAGCAGCAGTCTTCAAGGGATCACTTAGAGTCCCAAGGAACCGTGGACTTTTATGTGGCTGGGATGAGGTGGCTGCGGATCCTGTTGTCCTCAGTGACCCAGAGGACTGTGCCCCGAATGCCTCAGCAAACCTACGCTGCATGGCCTCCCTGATCCTGCAAAGCCTGCGTAAGGATCCTCGTGTTCGTGGTATCAAGGAGAGTGATTATTACTGGCTGGCAATTCTCCCTGATCCACGTTACAAGAGTAAGGTTGCGGAGCTTATCTTGCCGTCGCAGAGGGAGCAGAAGATAAAACATCTTCGGGAGGCCTTGCAGAAGGGTCTGTGCAATGCGTTCCCAGAACCTGGGGGATTACCAAATCCTGTTCCTGGACAACGTGTTGCTGAGGCTTCGGTGAGTCACAGAAGGAGCGGTGGAGAAGGTGGCCGTCTGACCGATGCATTCAGACAATTTTTTAGTCCGTAGCCCCAAGGTATGACTGGTTCCAGCAACCATCGCCAGCGTTTGGTTTACATGGTGCGTGAATACCTAGGGGCAAGATCTTGGACACCTTCCCCACCGAAAATCCTCTGGCTTACTGGGTCTTGAGGATGGATCACTGGCCAGAGCTTGCACAGTATGAAATTGAGCTACTGGCTTGCCCTGCATCCATCGATCTTTCAGAACGCACATTCAGTGCTGCTGGAGGCTTTGTGACCGATCACAGGGTGCGCCTCTCCACCGACTCCGTAGATCGACTGACCTTCATAAAAATGAACCAGGCTTGGATCAACACCAGCTACCAAGCACCTGATGCTGATGTAACTGAATAATTTTTTGGAAATGACAGATCCCTTGGAGACTGCCTATGCTGATGCTGAGTGACTGTCCTGTTATGGTGCTGACTGAATATCCTTTTCCTCCTCACTGATCTTGCTGATAGCTAGTAAGAATTTTTTTTCTGGGCTCCGCCACCAGTGCCTAAGGCCCAATTTTTATGCCCCTGTTTAACAGAGGCGTCTAATAACAATTTTTGATGCAATACTTTGCATGTGGCTCTTTGCTGCGCTCCAATTACAGTATCTGTGAGGGGTTGCAGTGTTGTGACACCGCCACCAGTGCCTAAGGCCCAATTTTTCTGCCCCTGTTCTAGTACTTTTCTTTGTTTGATTATTTTCTAATTTGAGTTCATTCTAGCTTTCTCCTACGTTATCATAGTGTCATGTTTATTTTCCTGTACTAAATACTCATCATTGTCAATGTAAACACCACAAATCTAGATTTGTTCTTTTAGGCAGCATTGATATAATAAGAAGCCACACATTGTTGAGTATCCAAAAATATTTATTGTATCACAATTAAAATGTGTCATTTTCATTTTTTCAAAAAATATCTTAATAGAAATTCTTAAATTTTTTTGGTCAAGAAATATATTTTTGCTTTTAAATACTTGACTACATCTATATATATATATATATATATATATATATATATATATATATATATATATATATATATTTTTAAACCCTCCCCAGCACATCAATGAGATTCTTGAGGTTTTGGTCCACCTTTCGGTTTTTCTTTGCGATCTTCTCTAACGCAAGGTTTGTTTCCTCTATTTCTGCCCTGCAGGACATGATCTCCCCAATTAGGACATGGGCACTGTAGGTGTCTAATCCACCCCCAACAGCTCGAACACCTCCTGAAATTTGGAAAAAAAACATTACAATTATGCAGGCCTACATGTATTACCTGAAGCAGTGCTGTATGACACTGACCTGATGTGGTGGCATTTTGCACTTCCTGCACATCCGGCAAGGGTGGGGCTTGGCTCTGTGTGGGGTTGGTAGGCTCCACTGCTGCAGCTTGATTGCGGCCTATGAGATTGTAAAAAAGGGATACATGAATCAAAAAGATTAGAGGCCTGAAAAAGGAATATCAATCATTATTTTTAAAAAGTGTGGTACAATTGTCTGTTTTTACAATCCTTCTAAGCTTAACACAGGATTTTATCTATTACCAAAGCTGCTGCATTTCTCTATCTTTGGCCAAGTTTCCTACATGGAAAAACAACAAGTATACACTGGATCACCTCTGTGTGACACCCTAACTAACTAGGTTGTTCTTGTGGCCAACACTCAGTGCCGATCCTGACCTCCCTGGGGCCCGAAGCAAAATGACATGGCACATTAAAAATCAGAAGCGGGGGGCGCTGACGACATGACGAAAATGACTTCTTACCAGGCGGGGCCTCTAGTTATTTGGGGGGCCCTTCGCAGCTTTGCAGGGCCCTAAGTGGCTTGCATAGTTAGCCTATAGGGCGAATCGGCCATGCCAACCATTGTGCTACTGAGTCCATATGTGTAATCAACTGCTGTGCTGAGCATACTCTCCTTTTACTGTATATTGACTTAAGTTGGATTATTTAAATCTAGTTAATAACACATCTACATTAAATAAAAAATTGGTCTCACATAAAATGATCATAAATAGAATGAACAACCGATTATTATGCCCACAAACATGAACCTTGAGACATCTATTCTTGAACTGTATATATACACAACCTAAAAGAAAAAGCACATGCCGCAAAATAATAAAAACAAATAATCAGATTACACATTAAAATTACTTAGGTCTTTTGAGGACTCTTCGAATTCTCTCAAGCTGCACCTGCTCTCTTCTTTTGAGGTCTGACCACCTCTTCCTCAACTGCTCCCTTGACCTCTGCACCTTGAATTTCTGATGGAGAGTCCTCTGAACACTCTATTATCTTGGCCTTGACCTTCTTGGGGTTCTTGTAAGGCCCTTTCTCACAATCATAGTCCACCTTTTTAAGAATGGCCATCTCATCGAAGGTCATGTTGGTGGCTTTGTACCTCCTCCTGCTCCTGGTGTGTGCCTGGCCTCTCTCCTTACTTGAGGTTGCAGCTTCCTGTCTCTCCTGAGTCTCCTCCATCATGTCTTCAGTGAAGTGCATTGACCGACCGAAAAGGGGCGTGGCAATTACTAGCACAATTGTCATGGGCGGGGATACGTGCGGAGCTTCTTGCATGCGCAGTGTATAAAGGGATATTGCTTGAGTGAGAACGTCGTTCACAGTCGGTAGAAAACGATCGTGCAGTACGACGATACGAAACTCGATTTTTGGACTTTATGATCAGTGGATGAGTTTGTGGGTTAGATATGGGGAGAAAGCTAAGGCTTGACTGACAGTTTTTTTTGCTAAATTTTGACTTGCAGAAATAATGGAGGCCTTCAAAGAACAGGAGTTCTTCACAGAATTTGTTCAAAGGGGGCCCCGGATGGCAACCCCCCTTTTTTCTAGAATTTTTCTTTCCCAAAAATATAATTTATTGAGCCAAGATCTGGCATTGTAATGGCCCCCCCACCCCTAAAATAATCGACATATTGTTGCCACACAGCACGTGCGCTTTGGGGGGCCAAGCCTGTATGGCCACAGGCTCACGGGCCACCACTGGAACATCAATGGCCTCATCACCAGGTACAAGTGTCATGTAGTTTGTTGAGGGTCTCTTTAGGAAATTGTGCAATATGCAGCAGCAAAGTATGACATGGTTCAGATTCTACTTAACAAACCTACAGTCCTTGTCTTGTTTGCACCGCCTGTATACTGCTGTTCAAAGTATATAGGGCCAAAGGGTCTTGTCAGGGCCGATCCTCCCTATAGGCTCACTATGCAAGCCGCCTAGGGCCCCGCAAAGCTGCAAAGGGCCCCCCAAATTACTAGAGGCCCCGCCTGGTGAGAAGTCATTTTCGCCCCCTCACCCCGCTTCTAAACTCGCTGGCTGAGTCATTTCCGACAGCAGAACACCCCCTTCCCCCGCTTCTCAACTTTTATTTATGTGACATGTCACTGTCGTCAGCGCCCCCTGCTTCTCATTTTTAATGTGCCATGTCATTTTGCTTAGGGCCCCACGGAGGTCCGGATCGGCACTGGGTCTTGTAATGACCTGGGGGGAGTGGTGGCGGGGAAACTCATGCTATTTTTTTCAATGATTTGTATCCATATTGCAGGGACCAAACATTAAAGCTGCAAGCAGTATTAAATTTATTTTTTCTTATAGTAATCTCATGTTGTGCAGGGACATTTCTAAACACGTGCCACTACTATAGACACCCAGCAGGTACGATATTTAAAGGAATTTTTTTTTTCACTTTAAGCATCATAAAAATCGCTGCTCCAGAAAAAAATAGTTTTTAAAAGTTTTTTTTCCATTGATACATGTTCCCTGGGGCAAGACCCAGGTTCTCAAAGACGTTTTCCAACAATAACTTGAATATTGGGCTTTAAAATGAGCACTTTTGAATTCGAACGTTCGAGTCCCATAGACTTCAATGGGGTTCTAAATGTTTGCGCGAACGTTCGGTCCGTTCGAAAGTTCTGGTGCGAACCGAACGCGGGTATGTTCGGCTCATCCCTAATGAAGAGCACGGCGCTGCTTAACAATGCAGGGAGACAAGCGGAGTGGCAGCAGAGGCGAGGGGGGAGTGAGCCGGTCAGACGGGAGGAGCGGGTAAGGTTATTTCGCAGCTAGAATCGTACGGGGTGGGAGTTTTAGCTCTTCCCGCTACATGCAGAGGATCTCCTCCAGTGCCATTTCTAGACTCCTGTTAATTTGACATTGTATTTATAAAAATGTACCTGCCCACTCACAAACAAACTATCCTTTTTTAAGAAAATCACATAACAAGTATTTAAAGTAAATCAAATATCCATTTATTCTGGTAAAAAAAATAAAGAGGACGGCAACGATGGAGAAATTGGTCTAATTTGCGCAGCCTTTGGACCCCAAAAGGCAGACATGAAGTGTGTGGAAAATAAAATATCTAACTTGAGGAGACTAAAGGCAGGCAATCACTTTCTTGTCTCCCCCCCCCCATGCTCCCCTGCACGCCTCCTTGCAGGCTGTGGCTCTGGTGGTGGACTTGTGGCAGGAGGAGGAGAAAGAGGAGAAGGATGGGTGAGACCACATAGATGGGTGGTCTCTGTCAGCTGGCCCCTCACCGCCTTCTGAAGGGCCATAGAAAAAGTCCCTCACAGATGTGTTGGCCCTCCTCCACTTTGCACGTCTAGTGGCTAGATAGCAGCTCTTCAGCGTCGGGGGGAGGGGGGGGCTCTGATCATCTCACTTGCCTCCCTAATGAGTCTCAGGGATTCCTCCTCGATCTGATTCCCCTTCCTGGGCCTTTTGTATCTAAGGCAGAGGGAAGGCACCTGTGACTGAATGCTGCCACTGGGCCTGGCCACTTACTTTTTGGTTCATAAGTCATACACAATTTTCAGCTCATGACTGTTGCAAATTGAATGTTAATAAATAGAAAAGACTGTCATTCTGACCCCAGCATTTTTCATTCTTGTCCCAATCATTTTTGGCTACTACTGTCTATTGATATGTAAATCACTTTTTAATCATTCATTTTTATTTAGTTCCCAACAATAATTCTAGGACAATAAATATGTATAAAAATACTATACCTGGCTCCAGATGTTCATATCTGGGTCTTCCAGGCCAGGTTGCTCCTCGTCACCCTCTGCTGAGGTGGAGGGAAGGCTAGAAAGTGATTCCCTGGCATCAAGTTGGTCGTCCAGAAAACGCAGTCTTTTGTAGTATCACAGCCTGGGGACACTTTGTCTGCTGCTACTCCTGATTTCCGGGATTCGAGGATTTTAATGTACTCTTTCCTATACACATTCATCAAGTTATTTTTTTTTATTATTCACCATGTCAAAGTCTGCCTCAGGGATCATTGTCTGCACAAATTCTACCAATTTGTCCATCGTTGCCCTCCTTACGTTGTGGTTATGATACAAATCATGCTTTAGCTCCCATAGATTTCTCATCTCCCTGTATTTGTCAAGGAAAGCTGACAGGATTTGAGGGACTTTAAAGTGCTGCATATTTGCTGCAAGATAAAACACAAGACAAAAACACTAGGTCAGCCTAAACTGCCCTAATCTTATCTCAATATAGGCCTCAATCATGAAGCAGTATAGGCCACTGATGCCCCAAGTTTCAATTTTATCTTCGTTTTAGGACGTTCGGCGCTTCCGGTCCTCCTTCCTCCACACACAGAACGTAGTTACTACACATGCGTGAAACTCTGCCCACGTCGCCCGTCCCTGACGTTCTTTTGAGTATATTCCCCCCCCCCTATTTTCTTTTGGCGCGCAGTGGGCGATGACATGGTGGAGACACAGCAGGTGGCTGGTAATTATAGTATACTAACGACGAGGAAAACCCCGAGCAAAGCCCGGAGCCGGAAACGTCCCGATCCAGGAGGAGATATAAGGCCTTAAATATGTTGTTTCCAGAGATGGTGGATATCTTGAGGAGGAGTGATTACGATGGGAAGCATAGACCCTACAAGAACCCAAATGTGAGAAAGGCCAAGATCATGTCTAAAGTTGTGAGGAGTCTGCACTAGAGTTGAGCGGACACCTGGATGTTCGGGTTCGGACCCGAACCCGGACTTTGAAAAAAAAGTTCGGGTTTGGGACTGAACCCGAACCCGGACTTTGACCCGAACCCCATTGAAGTCAATGGGGACCCGGACTTTTGACTACAAAAATGTCTCTAAAAAACTAAGGGAAAGGGCTGGAGGGCTGCAAATGGTAGCAAAATGTCGGGAAGAGCATGGCAAGTACTCTGGAAATAAATGTGGATAGGGAAATAACTTAAAAAAACATAAAAAAAAAAATATATATAATGATTTTTGACCTTTGAGGACGAGGTCCATACAGTTTTGTTCAAAATTATTGAACCCCCCAATGCTGTAAAGGGTTTTAGGGAATTTAGTGTACATTTGTAATTGTATTCAGAATGAAATCCTACAAGGACATCATAAAGAACCATATGCAACTTATCAATTGGTTTTGTAATACAGTAGTAAATGCAAAATTCAAGGCAATGGGCACTGTTGAAACGCTACCTGGTCGTGGCAGAAAGAAGATGCTGACTGCTGTGCGCTACCTGAAGCGTAGAGTGGAGAAAAGTCCCTGTGTGACTGCTGAGGAACTGAGAAAATATTTGTCAGATGTGGGTACTGAAGTTTCTGCTCAGACAATACGGCGCACACTGCATAATGAAGGCCTCCATGCCAGAACTCCCAGGCGCACCCCCTTGTTGTCTCCAAAGAATAAGAGTCGACTGCAGTATGCCGAAAGTCATGTGGGCAAACCACACACGTTTTGGGATTGTGTTCTGTGGACTGATGAAACAAAATTACAACTGTTTTGGCCCATGGATCAACGCTATGTTTGGAGGAGGAAGAACAAGGCCTATGATGAAAAGAACACCTTGCCTACTGTGAAGCATGGCGGGGGTCAATCATGCTTTGGGGCTGTTTTGCTTCTGCAGGTACAGGGAAGCTTCAGCGTGTGCAAGGTACCATGAATTCTCTTCAGTACCAGGAGATATTGGATGACAATGTGATGCAGTCTGTCACAAACCTGAGGCTTGGGAGACGTTGGACCTTTTAACAGGACAATGATCCCAAGCATACCTCCAACTCCACTAGAGCATGGTTGCAGATTAAAGGCTGGAACATTTTGGAGTGGCCATCGCAGTCACCAGACTTAAATCCGATTGAGAACCTCTGGTGGGACTTAAAGAAAGCAGTTGCAGTGCGCAAGCCTAAGAATGTGATTGAAGGTGGAAGCGGCGGTGGAGGAGGAGGAGGTAGCCAACACAGCAGGTTTTGGTTTTTAATTGATTTATTTTTTAAATTGGGGTAAACCCCAAAATAGTGAGACAGATCTAGGGTTGCTACCTCATCCCTTTAAACCTGAACACAGAGTTACACAGGTTCTGGGGCTAATTTAATGTCGATAGACTCGATAAGGCACCAAGTGAGTTTAATTAACAGCACCTTAATCAGCCAGAGAACCTGTGTAATTAATATGTTTTTGCTTTGGAAGGGATGAGATGGCAACCCTAGAAAGCCCAGAAAAAAACAATGGCTGGGTAAGGCCGGCCCGGTGTCTATTCTGCACAAGGTACGGACAACTCCTCTGGGATCCATGCCTGGTTCATTTTAATGAACATGAGCTTGTCCACATTGGCTCTGGACAGGCTGCTGTGCTTGTCTGTGATAACGCACCCTGCTGTGCTAAATACACGTTCAGACAATACGCTGGCCGCAGGGCAGGCCAGCACCTCCAAGGCGTAAAGGGCAGGCTCAGGCCATGTGCCCAATTTGGAGACCCAGAAGTTTAAGGAGGCATAGCCGTCATTCAGTATGTGTAGGGGTGTGCTCACATACTGCTCCACCATGTTCCTGAAATGCTGCCTCCTGCTAAAACGTTCCATATCAGCTGGTGGTGCTGTTTGTTGTGACATGCTGACAAAGCTTTTCCACATTTCGGCCATGCTAACCCTGCCTTCTGAGGTGCTGGCGGTGCCCCTGCTGCGTTGGCGACCTCTTCCTCCTCTGCCTTCGCCTTCTGCTTCCACTGTGCCCCCGCTGCCAGGTGGGAATTGCACCAGCAGCGCGTCTAACAGCGTGCGCTTGTACTCGCGCATCTTGCGTTCACGCTCCAGTGAGGGGATTAAGGACGGTACATTGTCCTTGTAACGGGGATCCAGCAGCGTGGCCACCCAGTAATCAGCACCTGTCATAATGTGCGAAACACGCCGGTCGTTGCGGAGACACTGCAGCATGTATTTGCTCATGTGTGCCAGGCTGCCCAGAGGCAACGAAAAGCTGTCCTCTGTGGGAGGTGTATCATCCTGCTGTGAACATGGTTCCTCCTCCTCCATGTCTTCCTCCTCATCCTCCACCGCGTCATCCTCCAGAACTGTGCCCTTGCTAGACAATTGTGTACCTGGCCTTTGTTGGTGCACGAACCCACCCTCGGAGCCACTTGTGAATGACTGCCCTGAAAGCCTTGCAAATGATCCTGATTCCTACTCCTCCTCCTCCTCCTCCTGTGCCACATCCTCTTCCATCATCGCCCGTAGCGTTTTTTCAAGGAGGCATAGAACTGGGATAGTCACGCTGAGAGCGGCGTCATTGGCACTGGCCATGTTGGTGGAGTACTCAAAACAGCGCAACAAGGCACACAGGTCTCGCATGGAGGCCCAGTTATTGGTGGTAAAGTGGTTCTGTTCCGCAGAGCGACTCACGCGTGTGTGCTGCAGCTGGAACTCCACTATCGCCTGCTGCTGCTCGCACAGTCTGGCCAGCATGTGCAAGGTGGAGATCCACCTTGTGGGCACATCACATATGAGGCGGTGAGCGGGAAGGCCGAAGTTACGCTGCAGCGCTGCCAGGCGAGCAGCAGCAGGGTGAGAATGCCGAAAGTGCGCACAGACGGACCGCACTTTCTGCAGCAGCTGTGGCATATCGGGGTAAGTTCTCAGGAAACTCTGCACCACCAAATTCAGCACATGCGCCAGGCAAGGGATGTGCGTCAAACCGGCTAGGCCCAGAGCTGCTACGAGATTTTGCCCGTTATCGCACACCACCAGGCCCGGCTTGAGGCTCACTGACGCCAACCACTCATCGGTCTGTTGTTCCATGTCCCTCCACAACTCCTGCGCGGTGTGTGGTTTTTCCCCCAAACAGGAAAGTTTTAAAACTGCCTGCTGGCGTTTACCCATGGCTGTGCTAAAGTTGGTGGTGAATTTGTTACGCTGACTGGATGAGGAGGCGGTAGAGGATGAGGAAGCGGAGTAGAAGGAGTTAGGAACAGGAGGCAAACTGAAGTGCCCTGCAACCCTCGGTGGTAGAAGGACATACGCCAAACTGCTATCCGCCTCAGGCCCAGCCGCCACTTCATTTACCCAGTGCGCTGTTAGGGAGATATAACGTCCCTGACCGTGCTTACTGGTCCACGTATCTGTAGTTAGGTGGACCTTGGCACAGATGGCGTTGCGCAGTGCACACCTGATTTTGTCCCCCACTTGGTTGTGCAGGGAAGGGATGGCTCGCCTGGAAAAGTAGTGGCGGCTGGGCACGACGTACTGTGGGACAGCCAATGCCATCAGGCTTTTAAAACTCTGCGTCTCCACCAGACGGAATGACAGCATTTCAAAGGCCAGTAATTTTGAAATGCTGGCATTCAGGGCCAGTGATCGCGGGTGGGTAGAGGGGTACTTCCTCTTACGCTCCAGTGTTTGGGAGATGGAGAGTTGAATGCTTCCATGGGACATTGTGGAGATGTTTGGTGACCCAGGTGGTAGTGTTGCTTGCCGGTCCTCTAATTGAGGGGTGGTAGGTGGCACTGTCACTATAGAGGTGGCTGAAGAGGCAGAGAGGCCCGAGACTGATGCAGAAGAGGAAGCAGGAGGAGCCAGAGACCTTTCTTGGTTTTTGAGGTGTCTACTCCACTGCAGCTCGTGCTTTGCACTTAGATGCCTGGTCATGCAGGTTGTGCGCAGGTTGAGAACGTTTATGCCTCGCTTCAGGCTCTGATTGCACAACGTGCAAACCACACGTGTCTTGTCATCAGCACATTGTGTGAAGAACTGCCACGCTAGGGAACTCCTTGGACCTGGCTTTGGTGTGCTCGGTCCCTTGCTGCGTTGGGCAGTAGCAGGCGTACTGTCTAGGGGACAGACGCTCTGCTTTGGCACCCTGCTCCCTCTTCTGCTGTGCTGGTGGCTCTGTGCGACCACCGCCTCTTCCTCCGAACTACATGGGTCACCTGCATGAGGTTGATTCCATGTCGGGTCGAGGACCTCATCGTCCTCCACATCATCTTCCACCCAGTCTTCACCACTGTCCTCTTTGTCGGTCTGCACAATTGCAAAAGCACCAGCAGTTGGCAACTGTGTTTCATCATCATCATGCAAGACGTGCTGTGATGATCCCCCCATGAACTCATCCTGAAATATAAGTGGTTGGGCATCGGTGCACTCAATCTCTTCCCCTTCTGGGGCTGGGCTAGGTGGATGGCCCTGGGAACACATGCTAACAGACTCATCAAAAAGAAAAAGAGACTGCTGCATGCTTTGGGGCTCAGACTGCTTGGCTGATTTGCAAGGGGGTGAGGTGAAAGACTGGCACCTGAGAAAGGTGTTTCACTTGTGCTTGTAGCTGGCACAGATCGACCACGTCCTCTCCCTGTAACAGGAGCTCCACCAGCAGCACCACGACCGCGGCCACGTCCCTTATTTGACGTTTTCCTCATATTTCTCAAATTTAGGGTCTTGCCCTAATTTTGAGAAATTTTAAATACAAAAATAGTGTAAGCTGGTGAAATAGGCAGAGATTCACCTATATATTTCTCCACCTATAGCAAGAAGCAGGAACCCAGCCCTAAACAATGTACTGCACAGACAGTATATCACAGGGGACAGGTGCAGTGCTGTTGAAATATACAGAGTCACCTATAGAGTGCTGACTGCCCCTATAGGAAAAATATTTCAGGAACCTCTCCCTGACTATGTACTTGACAGAAACACAGTATATCACAGGTGCACAGGTGGGGTGGCAGGTGTACTGCTGTTGAAATACTCAGAGTCACCTATAGAGTGCTGACTGCCCCTATAGGAAAAATATTTCAGGAACCTGTCCGTGACTATGTACTTGACAAAAACACAGTATATCACAGGTGGTGTGGCAGGTGTAGTGCTGTTGAAATACTCAGTCACCTATAGAGTGCTGACTGCCCCTATAGGAAAAATATTTCAGGAACCTCTCCCGACTATGTACTTGACAGAAACACAGTATATCACAGGTGCACAGGTGGTGTGGCAGGTGCAGTGCTGTTGAAATATTCAGAGTCACCTATAGAGTGCTGACTGCCCCTATAGGAAAAATATTTCAGGAACCTGTCCGTGACTATGTACTTGACAAAAACACAGTATATCACAGGTGCACAGGTGGTGTGGCAGGTGCAGTGCTGTTGAAATATTCAGAGTCACCTATAGATTGCAAACTGCCCCTATAGCTGAACAAAATTCCTAAACTTTATGAAGCACAGCAGATGCCACAGGAATAGAGTGCTTGTTGATATTTCTGGAGCAGCATACACCTAAAACTGTCCCTAAGCAGATTCAGTAGCCTTTCCCTCACATAAGTGAAGCAGTGACAACGAGCCAGATGCCATAAGATGATGCAGATATCAAAGAAATAAAGTGTGCTTCTTGATAGGTCTATGCTGCTATGCTGCTTCAGAAATAACACTGTCCCTGAGCAGATTCAGCAGCCTTTCCCTATCATGAGTGAAGCAGAGTGACGATCTGTGCTGTGTGCCTCTATCTAATATAGAGACTGGTCACATGATGGGTCACATGCTGCACTGGCCAATCACAGCCATGCCATAAGTTGGCAGTTCCCAGTCACAGTAGTAACACGAATGGCGATTGGCTGCTGTGCAGCACGCCAAAACATACCCGAACCCGGACTTTTTCCAATTGTTCGGGTCCGGGTTCGGGTAAAACCCAAAGTCCGTACCAAACCCGAACTTTACAGTTCGGGTTCGCTCAACCCTAGTCTGCACCAGATTTTCAGGATACGACAATCCAAAGAGCAGCTCAGGAAACAGTGGTCAGACCTTAAACTGAGGGAGCAGGATCAAGAAAGTCATTGCAAAAAGTAAGTATTTTTCTTGTGTTATTATTTTTATTATTACATGCATGTTGCTCCATGTGCTTTTATTGACTGGTTGGACAATTTAAAATGGCAACTTTCAGGTTAGTGGCCAAAATAATCGGTCGTAGTAAACATTGTTTGCCCACAAAATACGATGTTTTGGGCAGATACAAGTAATGTGGTCATGCCTATTTGTATTTAAATTTAAGTTTATAACATATTTGTCTAGATCTGTTTGTAACTAGAATGAAAACTATAGATTCAGTGAAAAGGAGAGGACACTCAGCAGCTGTTTACATATCTGGACTCAGGAGCACTCATATGGGACACCAGAACAACCTTTTTAGGGTGTCCCACACAGGTGCTCCAGTGGATAATTTTGGGGTGTCTCCATGTGTGAAAATTGTCCCAAAAAGGTAAAGTATTCCTTCTTTAGTAAGGGAAAAATCATGTCTTCATCTTGGAACTCTTCCAAAACACAAAATTGTACCCCACTTCCAAGAAATGTTTCAGATTCCTATTTCTGGCCTCAAATATCTGTGTGCTAAGTATACATTTTGTTTCATTCTCATAGGGGAGCAAAGACTAAGAGGACACCAGGAACCCCCACACCTCAGAGGGAACCCCAACCTCAGAATGTGGAGGAAGTGGGCGAAATTGTCACCATAACAGGTCAGTGTCTGTCACCACAGATTCAGGTAATAGATGTTTTGGCGTAAGACGTCCGGGAATACGAATGGACGCTACGCACGTCGCCGTTCTAAAAAATTAAGCCACATCGCGCAAAGCACGGCGGGAATTTCGAAACTGAGCATGCGCAGTACGTCCGGCGCGGGAGCGCGCCTAATTTAAATGGTAGACGCCCCATTTGAATTGGGCGGGCTTGCGCCGGACGTGTTTACGATACACCGCCGCAAGTTTACAGGTAAGTGCTTTGTGGATCAGGCACTTACACTGAAAACTTACGGCAGTGTAACACTGAAAACTTACGGCAGTGTAACGTAAACGGGTTACGTTGCGCCGCCGCGAATGTACGAGAATCTGGCCCTAATTTCCCAAATTTTTGTGTATTTTTCCAAGCCAAATTTTGAAGATGCACACAGTGTATCAGCATGTGCTATTTCCCATCAGGGGATCTCAATGTACATGTTTTGTGGCTGCAACCCCTTTCTCGCAACTCAAGTAGGTGAGAGGAAGGGGTTGCACCCCCAAAACACGTCCATTGATCCCCCATAAGCACATGTTGACATTAGGCATGGGATCAGGAGGAAAATCCCCATTTTGCCTCACAATTTGTGTGCATCTTCAAAATTTGGCTTTTTCAGGGGTGACATCACCCCATCTGCTGTAAAGGCAATAGCAACACATTTTTTTACACACTATAATGTCTGATATTGCCTTCAGTTTGTCAAGGTTGAACTTTGTAAGTTCCAAAGTCCAATATGTTTTATGATTTGAAACATGCCTGTTTATGCAAAACCCAATTTTTTTTTTGTGAAAACACTTAGATTAAAAAATATTTTTGCATTTACCCTGACATTTTATAACGCACATGTGAATGTGCACAGAGAAAAAATAGTTTTCTAATCAACAATGTGTGGCTTCTTCTTTCAATGCCCAATACCAGTTTTTAAAATAAATGTTGGGCCGGATTCAGAAAGAATTGTGTATCTTTCTGCGGGCGTAGCGCATCTCATATGCGCTACGCCGCCGTAACTAAGTCAGGCGAGTACCGTATTCAGAAACAATTTGCGTCCTTAGTTGCGGCGGCGTAGCGTATATGGGCAAGCGTAATTCAAACTAGGCTGGTAGTGGGCGTGTTGTATGTAAATGATTTGTGACCCCATGTAAAAGACACGCTTTACGAACGGTGCATGCACGCGCATGCTCAGTATCACGTCGAATTTTCTCCCTAAGATACGTCGGCTCAATGTTTAGGCGACGTGAACGTAACCTACGCCCATCCCCATTCACGGACGACTTACGCAAACGATGTAAAATACGACGCTGTTCCGACGTCCATACCTAACATGACTTACCCCTGCTTTATGAGGGGTAAAGTTACGCCGGACCGACGCCTTACGTAAACGGCGTATATAGATGCGCCGGACGGAACTACGTTTGTGAATCGGCGTATCAAGGTCATTTGCATATTCAACGTGGAAATCAACGGAAGCGCCACCTAGCGGCCAGCATAAATATGCACCCCAACATACGACGGCGTAGGAGACTTACGCCGCTCGTATCTTGGCAACCGTGAGGCGTATCTGATTCTTTGAATCAGGCGCCAAGATACGACGGCACACACTCAGACTTACGACGGCGTATCTGGAGATACGCCGTCGTAAGTTGTTTCTGAATCTAGCATCGTTGTGTTTACAGTGACAATGGAGGTTATTTACTAAAGGAAAATCCACTTGGCACTTCAAGTGCACTAGGAGAAGCTAGGAGACAGCTAAAATAAACACAAGCAATAAAGAAAATTCAAGATTTTAACAGATATTGTCTGGCATATCAATGGTTCCCCTACCCGTAAAATACTCCACATATTTCTGCCTCACTTTACAGGCGCTTTGGGGGGGGGGGGGGCAGTATCCAGGCCAATCAGGGGATTCCCCGAAAGTCTGGCCTCTGGCCGAACTGTGGCCAGATAATTTGGCACATTTTTATGCAAAAAGTTGTGCAGGATACAGCAGCTGAATATTACATTATTCAGTTTGTAGTCCGCCATATGGATTGGTGTCAGGAATAGGCAGAACCGGCTGGCCATTATCCCAAAGGCATTTTCAACGGCCCTTTGGGCTCTGGTCAACCGGGGTGAGAGTCCTCAGGGGGAATGGCCTCAACAGGTGTGGTCCCAGCCCGAAAGCTTCATCACCGATAAAAACAAATGAAAGGCCCTCAACATTATCTTCATCAGGTGGCAGTGACAGGCCACCAGTCTGGAGACTTTGGGCAAACTTCATCCATGCAAACACTCCACCATCGAACATCCGGCCATTCTTACCCACGTCCACATACAGAAATTCATACTGTGCCGATACTACCGCCATCAACACAATACTATTAAAACCTTTATAGTTGCAATAGTATGACCCTGAATGGGGTGGTGGCAAGATGTGGATGTGCTCCCTGTCTATTGCCCCTCCACAGTTGGGGAAGTCCCACCGCTGGGCAAATTGGGAAGCCACAGTCTGCCATAACTGTGGTGTTGAAGGAAACTGTGGAGTCAAACCAGAAAAAAATTAATTGGTACTTTTGCACATAACATTGCAAGCAGGAGGAGGATAGGGAGATGTTAAATCTCCCTATCACACTGGCAGAACTTGTCGTGGCAAAAAGCTGGGCTGTACGCAGAGCATACCGCCATTTTGCCGTGTGCTATTAAGCACAGAATCCATCTTAATGAAATAATTCATAATTAAACTAAATAGATTCACTCACCATCATTCTCTGCCATTCATACAAGCAAGAGACCTCACACCAGCATGTTCTCATTCCATTCAGCCCTCAGTCATCATCTCTTCTGACCTCAAGCTCCTTTTCTCTTTATTTATGTCAATTTGAATAACAAAAGAAGGTGGTGGCTTTACAAAACAGCCAATCAGACATGGTGTATACATTCAAAAGAACCAATCACAGACATGTGATTGGAACAATGCTTAGACGGTTGCAGGCAGTTTAATTAAAAGACTCAGTAGGAAGTGAGGTCACAACATGTGACCACCTTCATAGGAAGTGAGCTCACAGGGTGTCAGCTTCACCCAGCAGATGCCCATGTATGGAAACCCCTCCAACAGGGATTCCATACAGCAATAACAAAATAATACAACAATACAATACAGCAATAATCAATAACAATACAGCAATATAATAACAATAGGATACAGTTCCTGATCAGAGGAGCTTATCTGCAGGTGTAGGCGCACATCACAAAACAGTGTTGATCAGGCACTCAGAGATGACAGGCGCGCACACCAGCTAAATTGACAATGCGTTTGCAAAGCGGACGCACCGAGAAGGCGAATATCTGTGCATCACACAGGGGCCCTTTCGCCGGCCGACACCCCCCTCCACAAACACCCTTCTCCAAATCAGGAAGTGTATCTCCACAAGTCTGTCTGCCCCAGTCAGCTTTCTAGAGCGGGCTGAGGGAGAACCAACCATGGGTGACACTATGACAATACATAACAAATACATCTTGAAATTTCCACAACAGTCCTCCCTTTTTGTCATATTGCTCCCATTTGTCCTTCCGATCTTGATAGTCTTCTTACACCTAGAAACTAAATCAGTCTTTACAGTCCATAAAAAGGAAAACACGGCTTGACATGTAGACTCTGTTCTTCGGGAGGGATGACTTATAAGGAGGACACAACTTGGTGAGCTGTAGTAATCGCAGATCGGTCTGGGGTCCTCTGTGTCTTGTATGTGGGTCCGGCTTCGGGGCGTCTTCATCAAGGAAAATGTGGTCATCTGCTCCGGCTCTGGTCACGCGTCCAATCAGGCAACAGGAGCGCCTCATCACGACATAGAAAGAATAGAAATAAAAACCACATTAGTATATATATTCCCATTTCCATCAACCACGATCCGCTGTAAAATAAAAATTAAATCCCCAAAGATTCCCAGACCCTTCAAAAGGACTCCCAACCTTCACTTAGCTACAGCTCTGGCTCTGCCTTGCAGGGGCCCAAACCTTATCCATATGGGCCTGAACTCCAATTCCCAGTATCCCCCGATCCAGGTATAACAATCTTTACTTGTGAATTCCCAGAAATCGCCCTTGGACCGTGAGAACTTCCTTGTAGCTTCAACAGTCACATGAAACATTCCATCCTCAATAGGTGTGAATTGTTCAATCGTATCATAAGCTCAAGCCCCCCCACCTTGTACATGCAGGAAACCATGCCCAGACCTGGTCCGGGTTGGTGAACAATTCCCGTCTTGCTGTCCCTGCCATTCCTACTTTCTCTTGCGCCATCAGATCCTCGCGATCGGCCACGATACAGGATGATGGGACAGCTTCACCACCACACATGAACCTCTTGAATTACCTTATAAGCCATAGATACCCAACCGACAAGAGGCAGAGCCATAAAAACAAAAAACAATTCTACCCTCTAAAGACATCTCATTAAATTCTATTGACAAGTGTCTGCTCGGAGTCTTCACTAGTTTGTCAATAATCCTCATACCAATCATAACGTCATAAATAGCATGTACCGCTGTCATCACTGGGCACTAAAGCTCGGTGGAGACTCAGAACAGACCCCGCAATCCGTCCCGTTCACTTTCTTAAATAGTCATAGAATAGACTTTAAATAATAACTTGGGATGCTTTTCATCGTTACCTCTGCTAAAATTTACTAAACAAACAAATACAAAATAAACGAAGATACTACTCATTTCTTTGATGTGGAGGAGCCGCTTCTTGCAGTGGCTGGCGTGGTCTCATCCATCAAGTTTCTTTACAAACGACCCAGTCACCTGGTTGGGAAAAATGAAAACCAATTACCGTGTCGGGGTCCAGGAGAGACTCTCCTGAACCCCTTTGAAGTTCATGTTACAGTGATCGCACTCACCCCATCACCTGAGAATAGACGTGACAGCTGACGAGGGGAGTACGACCCTGGTTTCGGTTGACCTCCAAACAAACCTTATGACAATAACCCCGACCTCGGGACTGTGTTCACTGCGCAATCTGTGCCTGTCTCCCCGTCGCCTATAATCGCTTACCATCTCCTGTAATACCTGGAACCATTGGCAGGTTCATCTAAAATGGGAACCTACTTCACCAGACTGCTGCTTGCCGATTCAAATTCTATCAAAGAAAGACAGTCTTGGCACAAACTTGATTAGAATTAGAAAGATTAGTGTTATTAGTTCGAAAAACTGTCACTTTTACATTTATTTATCCCCCCATTTTCTTCCTCATTACAGACTGGAGGAAGAAGAAACAATGAAATAGCCTATGATCCTTTAAACCTTCTTAGACTCGTATTTATCCATGTGTACAGCTGTCTATATACACATGCTCTCTATGTACAGAAACTTCCAGAAGCTTCTTGGACCTGAAAAATACTTATAAGCAGAAATCATTACTTCATCCCTCATAATTATCCTGCAGAGAATGGCAAACAAAAATGACATTCCTGTAAATTTTCAATGACATTCTTTCAAAACCGATTCAAACGAAACTCTGTGTAACTCTTACTTTCCCCCGTTTCTACTTTCCCCGTTTCTACAAAAATACTACAGCCGCGACGCATCGGAGGATCGCCGCGGTAAATTCGAACATATTCACGTTACTACATACAAACATTCATATACAAATGTGGGGGAGATAATCTATTCATAGTATCCAAAACAAAAATGAAAAAAACAAAAACCCGCTGGAAATCTGCCTTCACTTTCAGCAATAGAAGAAAATACAATGGGAAAATATGAGAATAGCGTGAGAGCCTTGCATAGACCAGCTATGTATAGCTCTCCTTTGAGGGTCACCAAAGCGTGTACCACACCTCCATCCACACTCATCATTACAGATTTCTGAAGCCATATCTGAACTACATTCAAGGTATCTTTATTCTGAGGTCTCATACCTCCAGCCAGAGTACCTTCCAAAGGAGTACACCTTACTGTACCCTCTGACCACCTACGTCATTCTTTAAGGGGTCTCATGTCCGGAGCCCCAAACCCAGACTTCATATGCGTGCAGCTGTCTGACTGGTGCACTGCATGGGCGGCACATCCCACGACGCACTTTTTATTGGTGAATCTGCGTCCAGAAAACCAATGCGCTTATTTTCGGAGCGGTTATGGCTTGCGCCTTTAAAATCATAACCGATCCCTGCATTCCGATTATTCTACACGGCCTTAGCAGGGCAATTAGCGTACTACTCCTCACATTTATGCTAATACAATCGCGCACAGGATTTCCGATTATTGTACACGGCCAGACCTGTCTCACGATATAAAGCCTCTAAAAATGTGTTCGTCAGGCAAACTACAACGCACCATGAAATCCTCCACTTTTCAAAAACAATATTATGGCTTCTTTCTACCTGCATCTAGATGTCACAACAATAATGGTGAAGCCCTCCTGTTTCGCTCTCGCATACCCAAAACTGTATTTACAGTATAAAACTTCACAAAAACCTTTAAAAACGCCAAAATATTTTCCGTTGTCCTTTCAGGACACAAATACCATTGCTAATCTTTCAGAAGACTTCAAAAACTCCTCCCACTGACTTCCTGCTTATATATAAATGCTGAAAAAGGACTTTCTGCTGTATGCTCAGCTCGTAAAACCCAATTCTGGTTTATTTACATGATGACAGGAAGAGGGAGGGGAGGGGAAGTCTATCTTCATCAAGAAAAAAAAACTCCATGGACCACAAATATCCCCTGGAAGTATTATCCAATAGTAAACAAAGCCAGAACTGACTCTCTTCTGCCTTTCTCCTTTTAAAACAAAATTATTTTGGTTCGGGAAAGGTAAAACAATCTCCTCCCATCTGCAGAATAGGAGTTGACCCTACGATCTTCAAAAACAAAACGCACATCGCTGTGCACAAAAATGTATTCAAAGCCAGTTCCACAATCCATCAAAATTCAGTGCATGCAAAGCAGTCTTTTCACCAAAACGAAATCCTACACAAAAACGAAATTCTTACACAAAAGCCTCCACAATTATACTACAAAGTCAGCCGGTAGGTTAGTCAGATCTTTTATATAAATTAGCCCTAGCACGCAAGCACAATTCAAAAGATAGCGCTTAAACTGTATCTCAAAATGGCGACAAACCAAGCAAACAATGGCGCCATTTACGCTTGCAAAAAACAATTTAACTGCGCCTCGAAATCACCCTAAACATCAAAATCTGCCCCAAAGGCTGCAAAAATTCCACTGCTCAGTCACATGGTATCACACCCAAAAGATGACCCAGGATGACCCACAGAGCAAACAGACTGCACCTCACAAAATGGCCGCCAACGACCATAGCAAACAAGATGGCTGCCAAATGCAGCCCCCAAAAATCTGCCTAGAATCTCTCCACAAAGACAACACATGGAACATCAAAAACGAACACCAAAAACATTTTCTAAAAACAACCAACCGACAAGGCACACATTTTAGGCTCCTTCAAATCGGACCTTTTGCCAACACAGCACATTCAAAAAATTTCAGATACATGCGCAACATTAAAACAAAAACACTTTTCTCAAAGTTCATGTACACACCATGGCATAACTTTTCATGCTTATGTAACAAGCCATTCAAAAAATATACTTAGGTCACATCATTTAAAACGCCTGCTATTGTTTACCAACTTTGACTCAGTGATGGGACAGCCATGCTGGTTGCCCATCCCCCCCCCCCGGGCCTCATGGCACACCAAACAAATCACCCCTCCCCCACTAAAGCACATGTTTCCTTCATCAGCCAAACAATTCAATCACAGTTCAGCCACACTCACAGGGACATGTCTTTTGGTCCCATACAAAGGTAAAAATCACAATTTATTCATTTCTATTCCTCACATAGATCATGAACATATTACACATGACTTTGCTCTTAAAAATTGTACTCTCAAGAAACACAGAGATCCAACACTGTCTCCCCTCCCCCAAGCCGCATGGCCAGAGAAACCATCTAACACCATGGAACATGCCTTGCCTGGCCGAACTATACAAAGGCAACCAGTCTCCATTTCTCATACACAGGAACAAGACATTCAGGTTCAAACAAAGTCTCAGCCACACACATGAGGACATTACATTCAAAAGATACAAAATGTCTCCCTGCACACATCGCAGGCTGAATAATGCCACCTCTATACTGACAAATCATCCACAATATACAGTTTCCATGACTATGGTATAAATACATACACCCTTATCTGCTAAGACCCACATTTTACTCAAACTTTTACCTTAAATAAATAACTGAGACCACTACTGTAATCTTTGGAGTAAAAACTGGCCGTAGCAGCCTCCATTTATTTTTAAATAACCTTTTTTAAATATTAAAGCACATTAAATAACATTTCCACACATAAACATAAGTAAACCTGAAACACAATATTAACACTACTGGTGCTGGACTTTGCAGGCACATTAAACCATTCTAACCATGCTAAAACTTTTATGAGCACTGCGATACCTAAATCTGGTCTTAGGCCTCAAGCCGAAAACCTGACTCAGAGACGACCTTACCTGACCGCAGTGCCCCCATTAACCCCTTCCCAGCTACACCTTGGTAGACTGGACTACCAGCCCCTTCAGAACCCATACCACCTCTGGGTAATGGCATCCACTTTAGGGTACTTTCTTCTCCTGCAAAGTCCAAAACACCCGCCGCCGCCACGACATCATAACTTCGCACCTGTGTGGAGAGACAGAAAAAAGAAAAAACAGGAAAGCACCCCAGACCACAAACACCATATCACATCCCCATTTTTTCCCCCATAACCAATCGCCCCCTCAAACCAACCAGCAAAAAAGGGAGGGTGGGTGGGAAACTTCGCCCCTCGTGCTGTTAGCCCGGGAAGCGTGGGAGGGTGATTTATAACCTCCCCTCCCACCGCTCTCCTTCACTGCAACCCCTCCCACTGACCATGGCAGGGCTTTCCTTTAACCCCGTCATGGCCGGCCCTGCGCCTATGCTGTGGGTTTTTTGCTCCGGGCCTCTCTTGACTATGGTATAAATACATACACCCTTATCTGCTAAGACCCACATTTTACTCAAACTTTTACCTTAAATAAATAACTGAGACCACTACTGTAATCTTTGGAGTAAAAACTGGCCGTAGCAGCCTCCATTTATTTTTAAATAACCTTTTTTAAATATTAAAGCACATTAAATAACATTTCCACACATAAACATAAGTAAACCTGAAACACAATATTAACACTACTGGTGCTGGACTTTGCAGGCACATTAAACCATTCTAACCATGCTAAAACTTTTATGAGCACTGCGATACCTAAATCTGGTCTTAGGCCTCAAGCCGAAAACCTGACTCAGAGACGACCTTACCTGACCGCAGTGCCCCCATTAACCCCTTCCCAGCTACACCTTGGTAGACTGGACTACCAGCCCCTTCAGAACCCATACCACCTCTGGGTAATGGCATCCACTTTAGGGTACTTTCTTCTCCTGCAAAGTCCAAAACACCCGCCACCAGCACCCAAAGGTAACTCCTTACCTTTGGGCGCCCCTCCACACCCTCAACGCTCGCTGGATCCCGTCTTGCAGGCCCAACACCCACATGTCAATCCCCACGTCGGTCAAATGTACTCCATCTTTCAGCTGATACCTCCACATATCCACCTCCAGCTCAGGGTGTCTAACCACCAAGCCACCATTCCTGATCACAAACTTAGCCACGTCCCGATTGATCTTTCTCCTGGCCCTGTTCACGCCTTCCCACGATCTGGCCATCCGCCATGATGACCTGCCCACAATGTCGGACCATATCACTACCGTATCCGGGTAGGACATGCGAATTCGCAGAAAATCGAATTTGATGTCGCGTGCGACATCCAACATAGTACGAATCCCAAGGTCGTTGCCCCCCGCATGTATCAATAAAACATCCGGCGGGCGATCCAACCGTGCAAACTTGTGCACTTCCGGCACCACCCTGCTCCACAACATCCCCGGGAACCCCAACCACCGCACCATCGCTTCCTGTCTTGGGATCCCCAGCTGTCGACCGTCCGGTCGCCTATCTGCTCTTGCCGCCCCCCTATGAACGAAGGAGTGGCCCATTATCCAGACCAGCCCTTGTCCCGCACCTGAAAGACAGCAAGTAAGAAAACCATCACAAATAAGTCCCATCGGGAGACGAACCCCATCCCCGACCCCAACATGTTCCCTTAACCAAAAAACCCCCGTTCCACTCCCACCAACATTGGAAGTGGCCCCTTAACTTTCTTGGGACGTATGTTAACCTGCACCCTCACTCACCCCTAATTCTACCATGAGCTGGGGCCTGACATATAGTCGAAACCTCCTAGACTCCCATCTGCCAATCCTCTTCACCAATTCCTCATCCAAGCCACAACGGGCCGCTTCCGTCGCAGCCCCAATCCGAAAAGAATGCGCCGAGAACTCCTGAGCCACAAGGCCCAAAGCCCCCAGGCACCGTCTAAACACTGTCACGAATTGATACCGCGACAACGCCGTACCATCTTCATGCAGCAAAAAAGACCCGCCCAACTCCGGCCGTACGTCCAAAAATTCCTGCACCACCCTAACAGGGCATAATTCCGACCCCTCAATAGGGAAAACTCGCACCACTTTTCCCTTCCCTTTTTGGTCCGTCTTGGACCGACGTAGTAACATTTTCACCCCTTCTCGCGTCCATGCCACATCACCGGCCAACATGCCACCCTGTACCGTCTTCGAGGGGCTAACCAATTCCCCTATTCGAAAAGCTCCAAAAAACGCCAACGCGAACGCCACCCTAAACAATAACACCTCAAACTGGGACGAACAAACTGTCCCCAACTTTCCCATAATACCCTTCAATATTTCAAACGACACCGGGCGCCGGGAATCCGCCCGACGCCCCTGTTTCCTGTAACCTTTAAGGGCCTGCCGGACACAAAAGTCCTTCGTAAAGTCCGGACACCCTTGCCACTTAAACAGAAAAGCCAAGCCGGCCAATTTTTTGTCCAACATGGACTGAGACACCCCGGCCTCCATGTTCCTGGCCAAGAAATAAATCACCAATCCCTTGACCTCGGGACCGGCCGGGTCCACCTCGGCCTCCCTAACCAGAGCCTGCCATTCTGCCCAAACCTTCTCATAAGCCCTCCAAGTGGTCACACTTACCGACTTTTTGATCCAACTGGAGACGATTCCAACGGAATCCTCCAAAGCCACTCCGGACAGGGTACCCCTTGCTCCTCTGCCTCCGGCACCAGCTCCCGAAACCGGTCCCACTGAAAGCGAGACAGAGCGTCAGCCACTACATTCTCCACCCCCGGTAAATGCACCGCATACACAAATATGTTCATCTGCAAACAGCGCAGCACCAGGTGCCGTAATAGCCGAATAACTGGAGGAGAGGACGCCGTAACTTTGTTGATCACCTGGACCACCCCCAGATTGTCCCCATGGAACCGCACCTTCCGGTCCCGGAAGGCCGCCCCCCACAACTCTACTGCCAGCACCACCGGAAACAATTCCAACAGCACCAAGTTCTTTGTGAACCCCGCCTCCAACCAGGCCTGAGGCCAAGGGCCCGCACTCCATTGCCCCTGAAAGTATGCCCCAAAACCTGCGCCTCCGGCTGCATCCGTGAACAACTCCATGTCAAAGTTACTAACCGGACCGGACATCCACAATGCCCTGCCGTTGAAGGATTCCAAAAAGGAGTGCCACACCAACAAATCCTCCCTATGTTCTCTCCCCAGGCGCACATAGTGCCTGGGTGACCTGACCCCCGCTGTGGCCGCCGAAAGGCGCCTGCAAAAAACCCTCCCCATGGGGAGAATGCGGCACGCAAAGTTTAGCTTCCCCAGGAGCGACTGCAGCGCTCGGAGTTGCACTTTCCGCAAACCAACCATCTCCTGTATCTCAGCCTTGAGGCCTTCCAGCTTGTCCAGTGGCAACCTACATTCCATCACCTCCGAATCAATTACAATGCCCAAGAATTGGATGACCGATCTCGGACCCTCCGTTTTCTCGGGTGCCAGCGGCACACCAAAACGCTCCGCAATGTGTTCCAGCGTGGCCAACAACACTGCGCAAATCCGTGACCCCGCCGGTCCAACGCAGAGAAAGTCGTCCAGATAGTGGATCACGGAGCTCACTCCAGACACATCCCGAACCACCCACTCCAGGAAGGAACTAAACCGTTCAAACAGCGCGCAGGAAATGGAGCAGCCCATCGGTAGGCACTTGTCTACGTAGAACTCCCCACCCCAATGGCAACCCAAAAGCCGAAAACTATCCGGGTGGACCGGCAGGAGCCGAAACGCCGCCTCAATGTCCGACTTGGCCATCAAGGCCCCCCGGCCATACCGCCTAACCCAGCCCACCGCAGCGTCAAAGGAGGTGTAGCTCACCGTACACTCCTCCATGCTGATGGCGTCGTTAACCGACCCCCCCCTTGGAAACGACAAATGATGAATGAGCCGGAATTTGTTCGGCTCCTTCTTAGGCACCACCCCCAAAGGTGAAACCACCAAATCGTCCAAGGGAGGCGAAACAAATGGGCCCCCCATCCTGCCCAACGCCACTTCCTTCAGCAGTTTCTCCGAAACCACCTCCGGATGTTGTAACGCGGAACGCAAATTCTTTGCCACCGGGGGGACCACCTCCAACTTGCACGGAATGCTGAAACCCACGGAGAATCCCCTTTCCAACAACAGGGCGGCCGCCCTGTCAGGATATCTACCGAGAAACGGTCGCATCCTTTCCACCATCACCGGAGTCCTCCCTCTTACTTGAAGCATCTCCGGAACGGCCGTTGCCTTGTTTAAAACACCGGGAAGAGGGGTGATTGCCACCACAGCCGGAGCACTCGTGCTTGAACCGGCAAGACCCTCCGAACTTGCAGTTTCCTTCGTTGAACTGCCAGCAGACCCCCTTTTTCTTTCCGGCCGACTGTCCTGGGGAAGAGGTTCCACCGGCCCCCCCCTGAAAAAACGGCGTGGACGTCCGTGGGGCCGACATAAGCCGCATCCAAAGGCCGATGTCTTTAGTGTCCCACCTAATATCCGGCCTGATAGCCCGGCGTTGCCGGAACTGCTCATCATACCGGAGCCACCCAGTGCCCCCGTAGCACCGGTAGGCCTCGCTAATCGCCTCCTGGTAACTAAAAAGCGCCGAACAGTGTTCGGGGTTTTTCTCGCCGATCACGCTCGCCATGATCGAGTATGCCTGCGACCAGTTCGCAAAAGTTCTAGGTATAAGCCTATACCTCCTCTTCTCCTCGTCCTCTTTTTTGGACTCCTCCGGCTTAACCCTATCAAGGTTAAACTTTTCCAGCGGTAACAACGCAAATATCTCTACATATTCGCTCTTCCAAATCTTTTCCCGCACCTCCGGCTTCAAATGTGAACCCAGCGGTGCCTCATAACAGGTATACACCTCCCCTTTAGCTGCGTCCGCCAACCGGACCAAATCCCTCTTCTTTGCGGAATCGACCCCCGCATCTCCTTTATCCGCAGGCGGCACCCCATTACCCGCTGCCACCGCCCCTACCTCTTGCCCCTTGTCCACAGGCACCACTGGCCCCGACACGGCGACCGCCACTGCAGGTGACGTGACCCCGGACCCCCCCGCCGGACCCCATGCTGCCGCGGGGCTAACGGCGGGGCTGCTCCCCCCCTTCAGCTGGCTCACCAATGCTTCTAGCCCCACCAAAAACCGGTGCAAACCCCCATCCTCTCCCGACTGTTCCCCCAAGGCACCCGAACCCCCACTACTCGCCCCTGCGGGCACCCCTAAACGCCTACGGGGACCCCCCCGTCCCCCCACTGACACCCCCACATTTTGTACATTAGAAGACAAAGCCAAAAACGACTCACCGGGCTGTCTGGAAGCAATCCCATCAGCCGTCCGGCTTGGCTCCCGCGCTGCGACCTCCGTCCTGGGCCCGACTTCCTCCTCCGACAGCTCCCCTTCCGATCGATCTCCAGGGTGACCCTCCTCACCCGATGAAAACCCACCAGGCGACTCGGGCCTGGGAGCCGTGGGCCCAGAGCTGGACTCGCTCTCGCTGCGCACCCTGGACCCGTGAACCGACTTCCTCGTTGCTTTCCTTGGTGCCTCGTACATTCTGCCGTCTTCCCCTCCCCCACGCTCCCTCACCACGGGGCTGGATTGGAGGTGGCTAGCCGCGGATGCTGGGGAGCTAGCCACCGCAGGGACCGATGTGCGTTGCTGAGGCTCTCGGCCCTCCGGTGCAAAACCGGGGTTGGAGCCCGCATCCCTCCGATCGTCTCGCCGAGCGGACCTGGCCGCCGCAGAAGAGCCCCCTGGCAGCCCCCTCCCTGCCCCACGCTGCCGCTCAATGGTCTTCTCCTGGCGCCCCCCCCGCCGCTGTACGTTTCGCTGGGGGGCCCGAGGGGGCCCGGATGGGGCTGCCCTCCCTCCTGTGGGACCGGGTGGACGGACCAGGTGAATAACGCACAGGGGGCCGGGACACCCGTGAACGCGGGGTGTCCCCCCCCCCCCCCCCCCGGCCCGGTGAACTAGTCACATTGCCCCGCTCTGCAGGCCGAGGCCCATGTGTTGCTGTGGTGCCCCCCTCCCCCCCCCCGGACGGGTGAAACAGACCTGGCATCCCCCTGTGGCAGGAGCGGCCCCAGCATGGACTGGAGCCACCCCTCTCCGCGGCGATCCGCCTCCTCCCTGAGCTGGGCGAGCATCGCCTCAACCCCAGACATGGTAGCAGGCGGCTGGGTGGGAAAAAATCGAGTCCCCGGCTGCGGCCTGGCGGCGCTCGTTTTTTTGTTTTTGTTTTTTTTGTTTCGGCAGCGCTTGTACCTGTAGCCGGTAGCCCGGAAATATAGCCCCCCGATCGCGGCCTGCCTATCACCAGCAGTATCAGCAGTAGGCAGAAAACGGGCCCCGCCGGCGCCCCTGAGAAAATCCAATCGCCAGCAAATTTAGTCCCCGGTCGCGGCCTGCCCCTCCCTGGAAGTTCTGGCAGAGCAAAGATCCCCAGCAGCTGCTATGTACCGCCGATCGCCCGAAAATAAAGCCCCCGGTCGCGGCCTACCTCTCCCCGGACGGTTCTGGCAGAGCACAGAGTCCCCAGCAGCAAACTTCGCCCCTCGTGCTGTTAGCCCGGGAAGCGTGGGAGGGTGATTTATAACCTCCCCTCCCACCGCTCTCCTTCACTGCAACCCCTCCCACTGACCATGGCAGGGCTTTCCTTTAACCCCGTCATGGCCGGCCCTGCGCCTATGCTGTGGGTTTTTTGCTCCGGGCCTCTCTTATGCATCATAAAAATGTTATATCTAACTTTCAGAAGTTTCAGAATCAGAACACTGTCCGCCCCTCCCCCAAGCCGCATGGTCCACCACATGGTCAGAGAAGCCATGCCTGGCTAAACAAACCGTACACAAAAGGTAATTTTTCCAAGCAGTTTTAATCTGGTCAAACAATCAATTACTTACTTACAAACTGTTCAATCATACAGCATTCAGGCATACACACATAATTCATACATACATGTACAATCAAATACACTCGATTTCACAAACGCAAGCAATCATAACGCAAGCCATCATACACGTGTCCAATCGCTCGCACACACACATGTGTCCAATCGCTCGCACACACACCCGTGTCCAATCGCTCGCACACACACCCGTGTCCAATCGCTCGCACACACACGTCCAATCGCACACATACACACGTCCAATCGCACACATACACACGTCCAATCGCACACATACATACGTCCAATCGCACAAGCATTATTTCATTAAAACGTCAAATTTATTCTTTCGCAGAGAAGAGTCCCCCACGCATCGGAACATAACCGATACCCAAAGGGGCCCAGTCTGCTCCTACATTCTGGCCCGCCAATTAACTGTCGTGGCAAAAAGCTGGGCTGTACGCAGAGCATACCGCCATTTTGCCCTGTGCTATTAAGCACAGAATCCATCTTAATGAAATAATTCATAATTAAACTAAATAGATTCACTCACCATCATTCTCTGCCATTCATACAAGCAAGAGACCTCACACCAGCATGTTCTCATTCCATTCAGCCCTCAGTCATCATCTCTTCTGACCTCAAGCTCCTTTTCTCTTTATTTATGTCAATTTGAATAACAAAAGAAGGTGGTGGCTTTACAAAACAGCCAATCAGACATGGTGTATACATTCAAAAGAACCAATCACAGACATGTGATTGGAACAATGCTTAGACGGTTGCAGGCAGTTTAATTAAAAGACTCAGTAGGAAGTGAGGTCACAACATGTGACCACCTTCATAGGAAGTGAGCTCACAGGGTGTCAGCTTCACCCAGCAGATGCCCATGTATGGAAACCCCTCCAACAGGGATTCCATACAGCAATAACAAAATAATACAACAATACAATACAGCAATAATCAATAACAATACAGCAATATAATACCAATAGGATACAGTTCCTGATCAGAGGAGCTTATCTGCAGGTGTAGGCGCACATCACAAAACAGTGTTGATCAGGCACTCAGAGATGACAGGCGCGCACACCAGCTAAATTGACAATGCGTTTGCAAAGCGGACGCACCGAGAAGGCGAATATCTGTGCATCACACAGGGGCCCTTTCGCCGGCCGACACCCCCCTCCACAAACACCCTTCTCCAAATCAGGAAGTGTATCTCCACAAGTCTGTCTGCCCCAGTCAGCTTTCTAGAGCGGGCTGAGGGAGAACCAACCATGGGTGACACTATGACAATACATAACAAATACATCTTGAAATTTCCACAACAAACTGAAGGAAGCTTTGGAAGGGGCTGCACAACATAAATCTCCAGGTCCAGATGGACTACCAGCGGAGGTATACTCTCAATATGGAGAGGTTATATTGCAGCCCTTGCTGGAAGCATTATCTGAGGCAGTGGAAAAGGGAACTCTACCAGACAGTATGCAGGAGGCTATAATTATAGTACTCCCTAAACCAGGTAAAGATAAGCTGTCCCGAGATTCATACCGCCCAATCTCTTTACTAAACACAGATATCAAACTCCTGGCTAAAATCCTGGCCAAAAGGTTATCGCAGGTTATAGACAGGCTGGTGCATCAAGATCAGTCTGGCTTTATACCTAACCGGTCAACTGCCGATAATATAAGAAGACTATATATGAACTTACAGGTGACGGTGGATAACCCGGGGGGTAGGGCTATTCTGTCACTGGATGCTACAAAAGCGTTCAACAGTGTGGAGTGGCCCTACCTCTTTGAAATACTAACTAGGTTTGGATTAGGAGACAGATTCATAACATGGGTAAAGGTGCTTTACTCAAAACCAAGAGCTAGACTCCGAGTGAATAATAACCTCTCCCTCCCATTTGAGCTACACAGAGGCACCCGGCAAGGATGCCCGTTGTCCCCACTGTTGTTCGCTCTGGCAGTCGAGCCGTTGGCGATATTGCTTAGAACTACATCGGAGGTGGTTGGGTTTTGCAGAGGCCAGAGGGAAGAAAAACTTTCCTTATATGCAGATGATATACTTATATATTTAGGTGATACGGCATCGTCGCTGCGAACAGCAATGGGGATAATAGGAGAATTTGGAAGCTTCTCTGGGTTAAACATAAACTGGTCTAAATCAATATTAATGCCTATAGATCCATTGAGGGAGCAGTTACCTGCAGGAGCAGAGCAGATCACTATATCAAGTAGGTTTTGTTACCTGGGGGTGGTGGTGTCCCCGAATACGGCTGAATATCTTCAGCTGAACTTGGGTCCACTACTTGCAAAACAAAGAGAAAAATGTGACAGCTGGTGCAAACTCCCCAGTGGTAGGGAGAGCCAATCTAATTAAAATGGTATGGGCTCCACAACTCTTATCCACATAGGTGAATTATGGAAGATATATATCGAATAAATGGTTTAAAAGAATCGATACCCAGATGCGGGAGCTGATATGGAAAAAAAGGTAGCCAGGATTAGTCTAACTACTTTACAATATGGAAAGGATAGGGGGGAATTGGCAGTACCTCACCCCAAAACATACTTCTTAGCCTCTCAGATACAACAGCTGGCGGGATGGGAACGGGAAGAAGGAGAAGACCCCAATAGAAATATGGTGACCGGTATTGATCCCACATTAAAGGCAGCCTCCCATCTGGAGATGGGCTTGCCCAGTATGCCACACCAGCACCCACAGGAACTCTTGACAGAAAGGTATGGGGGGAGCTATGGAAGACTTTGGGAACAGAGGGGGTGTTACCATTTACTCCAATATGGAACAATCCTAGATATGTAGAGCTACAGGATTTGGAAGGCTTTAATTCTTGGAAAAAGAGGGGAATCTGGTTCTTTTCACAGCTATATGAGGGTGAAGTACTGAAAACGTACGAGCAGCTGTGTAGGGAATACCAATTGGCCCCACGGGGCTTTTATCAGTATCTCCAGCTTCGGCATGCCCTACAGAAACAACAACAAACACAATCACTGATGGTAACATCACCGTCACCTTTGATGACGGTGGTTCTGCAAGCAGAAGCTCGGAGAGGACTGATAACAAAAATATATGAGGGATTGTTAGTAACAATTCAGAATCATGCCTCCCTTAGAAGCCGCAGGAGATGGGGGGAAGACATTGGGGAGTTGGACGAAGACCAGTGGGAGAGGGCACTTGAATCTGTCCCGGTGGTATCCGTCTCTGCGTTGCACAAACTGTCGCAACTTTTTATACTACACAGGGCCTACAGAACTATGCCGCAACTACATAGATGGGGAAGAAGGGATACTCCTATGTGCCCAAAATGCAAGGCCCAGCAGGGTGACTTCATACATTTGATTTGGAGATGCCCAAAGCTTCATAGGTACTGGGAGGAAGTATCACAGTGTATTACTAGAGTGGCACAGGTACCAGTTCCACTGGATCCCCTAGTATATCTGCTAGGGGCCATTGACCCGGGAGAGTACACAAAAGTAAAGTACTATATGATAACAAGACTGCTGTATTTGGAAAGAAAACTTATAGCACGTTATTGGATGGCCCCCGGGGTCCCCACAGGGAAACAATGGATTGCGTATGTCAACTCCCTGTTGGGTAGAGAACACCTGGCCTACAAACGAAAGAAAGCAGAGGGCAAATTTGAGGAGATTTGGTACTCCTGGTTGAGAGACAGGAGGGTCGCACCACCAAAACTGGTGTTGGATAGACTATCTATGTAGAGTGCAGAGGACAGGGGGGGAGGGGGTGGGATATAGAAATATAGCGACGTACACTGGAATTTTCATAGGAATATAAAAATGTTGTATAATGTATGTCACTTAAACTGTAATGGATGCCGACTAGGCATATTTATGTATGACATTAGAAAAGATAAAAATAAAGTGGATTAAAAACATTGCAAGCAGATTATACAAAAACATTCTTGGCCAACATCAGTATAACATTTATTTGAAGGAGCATTTAAAGGCAAAAATATAAGGTCCACTTATCAGATTCCTCACCCCCTCTAATGGCCCATTGGCAAAATCTTAGGGGGGGGTTCTAGTTGAGTTTGGGAGCCAAAAAAAAAGCCTCTGCCACTCTGCCTGAATTTAACCACTTGTCCACCGCACGCCGTCAAATGATGGCAGGAGGAATACTCCATTGTTCTGACAGGACGCGCGCATCCCTGTACTGTCGGTGGCGGCGTGTCACTGAGACACCGCTCGTCACCGACAGGGGTAAACAGCGACTCGGATGCTCTGTTAACCACGTGATTGGCCGTGATGAAGTCACGGCTGATCACGAATGGTAACACCCCATTGTGCACGGCGCATGCGCGCGATCCATCAGAAACTTGTCCTGTCACCCGTCACCCATCAGTGACCTGCCCTGTCACCCATCTGTGACCATCAGTGGTGCACCCGTCACCCATCAGTGACCGTGCCCTGTCACCCATCACCCGTCACCCATCAGTGACCATCAGCGGTGCACCCGTCACCCATCAGTGACCTGCCCTCTCACCAATCACCCGTCACCCATCAGTGACCATCAGCGGTGCACCCATTAGTGACCATTACCCGTCACCGTCCGTGGCCTGTCGCCCATCAGTGACCATCGCCTGTCACCCATCTGTGACCATCTCCCGTCACCGTCCGTGGCCTGTCACCCATCAGTGACCATCACCTTTCACTCATCAGTGACCATCTCCCGTCACACCATCACCCATCAGTGAATGTCACCTGCCACCCATCACACAACCCATCAGTGAACATCACCTGCCACCTATCGCACAACCCATCAGTGACCGTCACCTGCCACCCATCTGTCACCCATCGTATACAGCTACCCGCCACACAGCCAAAATGTCCAAAAAATTATATACTAGTGAGGAGGCTTTCCAGATCCTCTCAATGACCGATGAGAGCACCGAGGAGTTCTCGTCAGATTCCATTTCTGATTCCGAATCAAATTCGGAATTTGAACCGATTGACTATAGCAACGATTCGGAAGAAGAATGGGTCCCTCCTAAAAGGGCACGGCACTCTGAAAACCAGGCAGCCGCCAGCAACCAGGATTATATTCCTAGGCCCAGTACCAGCGCTGCCACCAGCAATAGGCCCAGTACCAGCGCTGCCGCCAGCAATAGGCCCCGGGAACAAAGGCCCAGTACCAGCGCTGCCGCCAGCGAAACCCCTCGCGAACAAATGCCCAGGCACAGTACCAGTGCTGCCACATCACACCTAAGTACCAGCACAAGGGGGCGTGGCCAGCATGGCATGTGAACAGACGCTGGTTCACAGAGCTCCGCACTGATCCTGCAAATATCCAGTTTCCGGCACCTCAAGCACCCGGATTTTTTCGCCCTGGACGGTAGGGGAACCTTCCCCCAGCACCCTGCACTGATCGGCTAACTCCTGGAGGGCATGATGACCCGGGGACAGAAACAAGAAGGTCCGAGGCTGGAATTCCAAGATGGCGCCGCCCCGCCATCAGCCCAGAAAGCGCGCGGAGGGGACAGGGGGAAAGAGACTGTGAGTAAAGCCCCAAAAAAGTCAAAGGAGGGCTCCGGTGACCCCCCCAAAGATATGAGGTACTATGCCCAGAAATTAACAGGGAAACCCCCGGGAACGAGCGCGCAGCCCATGGATGACTGTGCCCCACACAGTGACACTGAGATGGAGGAGGGAGAGAATGTACAGGGAGCGGGGGCCATCTTGGACCATACTGAGAGCAGCACGGGGCTGTAGTGGGATACTGAGGAGCCTGAAGTGGAGGGGGGAGATCAGCCCACACTTGCTGCTATATTAAAGGCAGTGAACAAATGTACAGCCTCTGTAAATGGACTACGGCTCAGATTTGGAAGTTTGGAAGAGGAGGTAGGCCTGATCAGACATGACATACAGAAAATGAGGGAGAGGACCACGGCAGTGGAGGGGAGGATCAGTGACCTGGAAGACAAACTGCCCCCACTGATTAGGGAAGCCCAGAGCACCTCGAGACTTGCCAGAGCGGTTGATATGCGCGCAGAGGACTTTGAGAACCGTCTCAGACGCAATAATGTCCGCATAGTCGGACTGCCAGAAAAGGTGGAGGGCCGTGACCCCACACAGTTTGTGGAGCAATGGATGGCCGAGGTGTTCGGCAAGGACTCTTTTACCCACCTGTATGCGGTTGAGAGAGCCCACAGGGTGCCAACTAGGCCTCTCCCGCCGGGCAACCCCCCCCCGCCCGATCCTGGCCCGCCTTTTGAATTACAGGGACAGAGAAATTATATTGCGGTTGGCTAGGGAAAAGAAGGTCCAGTTTAACGGTACCCGGATCTCATTCTATCCGGACTTCTCTGCGGCGGTGCAGAAGAGCCGTGCCCGGTTCACAGAAATTAAGAAACGCCTGCAGAAGGTGCAGGCTCCATATGCCATGCTATACCCTGCAAGACTTCGAGTCATTTTGAATGGTCAGGCTCACTTTTTTGAACACCCTGCTGACGCCTCAGACTGGCTGGATGCTAATGAAGGGGCATTACGACAGGTTAGGAGGCCTCCTGCGGAAGAGGACTGATACCCGGTCTCATTAGCACATGATTTACCAACGTTGTCCCTTGGATGAGGGTCCTGCCGGAAACACACAAAATCCTTTTTCCTGTTGCTCTGAAATGCGAGTTCGGAAACACTGTTATTGTTGCACCCAGTACTGAGGAGAGCAGTGGCGGCGGCCACTGGCGCTGCTTACCTGGCAGAACGCAGGGACCTGTTGTCCCACGGTTTTGGGGGCTGCCCGTTGGCACCCCACAGTTTGAGTTTGCAAAGGCCCTGGGAGCAGGGGGGCACGCACCCTTTCCAGGCGGCTGGCCTGCAGCGGAAGAAATTTGCGAAGTGCCCTGATACACGGCTGTGTATCTTTGCTCTCTACATTGCTTCAAATTACTCCAGAGCTTTTTTTGACTTATTTTCACTTTTTTCTTTTTTTTCTCATGGGAGGTCAAGCCTTTCCCTCTGCACCTGGCTTGTCAGCCTGTTTCAATTACCAGCCCGGAGGGGCGACCCATCTTTTTCTAATGAAGGGGTGGTGGGTGGCGGAAGTGGTGGAGTTTTTACCCAGTCCGGTGACATGCAACGACCCCCCTGATGGCGAAGGTAACTGTATTATCATGGAATGTTAGGGGACTGCAAGACCCGTTGAAAAGAACTATGGTCTCGTCCTTGATGAGAAAACAGCTGCCTGCTATTTGTGCCCTTCAGGAGACTCATCTGACCCCTGACTCTGTGTCCTGTATGGGATACCGGTGGGTGGGGAGGGCGTATCACTCCACTCACACCTCGTACTCTAGGGGGGTGAGTGTGCTGATACATAGCTCATTGGATTATGAGGAACTGCAGGCTGAGGTTGATGCTGATGGTCGCTACGTTTTTCTTCTGTGCAAGTTGTTTGCTTTTAAATGTATCCTTGCTTTTGTATATGTGCCCCCCCCTTATAACAACCAGGTACTGAGGGCTCTGGTTCAGTTCCAGGTGGGATTCCCGGAGGTGCCAGTGTTTGCCTTCGGGGATTTCAACTGTTACATGGACCCTCTGGTGGATAAACATCCACCGGGCGGGGATGGGAGGGGGACCCGACGGACGGCTCTTAGGAAGTTTGCGGAGGAGGTGGGGTGGGGGGACCCTTGGAGAGCTAGACACCCTGGGGACAAACAATTTTCATGTTTTTCTAAAAGTTATTCATCCCTGTCTAGGATTGATTTATGCCTATGCTCACACACTGCAGAGAAGTATATTTCAGAAATGAGGTATGGTTTAAGAAGTGTATCCGATCACTCCCCGTTGATAGTGTCCCTGGAGGTGCGTCCCCCTTCGACGGTGGCCAAGGCCCCGTGGAAGATGAATGCCTTCTGGTTGAGCCTTTTTCCATCACACGAACACATTGAGGACCGCATAGAGGAATACTGGCGTTTACATGCTGACACTGATGATGTGGCGGTCACTTGGGAGGCCTTCAAGGCTGTCCTGAGGGGCTTGTTTATCACTGAGATCCAGGCCGTTAAGGGGAGGACAAATGCACATAGGGAAGGGGTAGAACGGATGGTGGAAAACCTTGAGGCCAAATTTATTACAGACCCTTCGGACTCAAACAGGGAGGCGTGGTTGTCCGCGCAGGATGCCCTGTACCGGGTCACGACCTCGGGGGCAGAGAGGAAACGCTTTTTCCAAAAGGCAGCTTACTATGAGGAGGGTGAACACACGGGCCGTATGTTAGCCACCATTGCCCATGCCCAGCAGATGTCTCCCTCCATAGGAGCGCTACGCGCTTCCGGTGGGGGGGTGACGAACTCCCCGGACCAGGTCCTAGAGGAGCTGGTCGGGTTTTACTCCTCCCTCTATGGGTCCAGGGGTACGTACTCCCTGGACTCGTTGGGGGAATATCTGGAACCTGTCCTACTGCCACAACTGTCGACCTCCAATAGGGAGATGTTGGAGGCACCTCTGACTCTGGGTGAATTGCAGATGGCGACTAGCCTTTTCCCTAATTCGAAGGCCCCTGGAGATGATGACCTCCCTGCGGAGGTATACAAACAATACGGGGAACTGATGCTTCCACACCTCTTGAGGGTATTTAATGCCGCAAGGGAGGTGGGCACACTTCCCAAGTCAATGACCAGAGCAAACATTGTTTTGATCCTTAAGCCCGACAAAGACCCGCTTGACCCGGGATCCTACAGACCGATTTCCCTATTACAGAATGATGTAAAGATTCTCGCCAAGGTCCTGGCGGTCAGGCTGAATGGTGCCATTTCCACTATTATTCATTCTGACCAGTCGGGGTTTATGCCGCAGAAGTCAACGGCGATAAACTTGAGGAGACTCTTTCTCAATATGCAATCTCAGGCGGATAACATGGGAGACAGAGCTTTACTATCTCTTGACGCACACAAAGCGTTTGATAGCGTTGAATGGGAGTATCTTTGGGCGGTGATGCGAAAATTTGGGTTTGGAGAGGGCTTCATTTCCTGGGTCCAGCTCCTATACTCTTCCCCGGTGGCGGCGATAAGGGAGGGTGGCAGGGTGTCGCGCGCTTTCGACTTGCACAGGGGCACGAGGCAGAGGTGCCCATTGTCGCCTCTCCTCTTTGCCCTGGCCATTGAACCTCTCGCGGTCATGATTCGGGCGGACCCTTTGATTCAGGGATTCCATTTTGGAGACCTGCACGAGAAAATTATGATGTATGCCGACGATACCATGCTGCTTCTTGGGGACACGGCCGGGACGTTGACGGAGGCCATGAAGGTGGTCCGACGGTTCGGCGTTTACTCGGGCCTGACCATTAACTGGACTAAGTCCTCCCTGCTACTGCTTGATCGACGACCTCTCCCGCCCGTGAATACTATACAAGATATCCCGGTCTCTGAATCTTTTCGATACCTGGGTATCCAAGTTACGGCATGCCCACTAGACTATATCAAACTCAACCTTACCCCGTTGATTAATCGCTGTAGGGACTGGGTCAAGGTGTGGAGCAAACTTAAACTGTCACTGGTTGGGAGGGTGAATTTAATAAAAATGATTCTTATGCCACAATTGCTATACATATTGCATAACTCCCCGATGGTCATCCCTCTGAAAAAATTTAGAATCATTAATTCCCTCTTCCGCTCTTTAATTTGGTTAGCAAAGCCTCCCAGGGTCAAACTGGAACAACTGCAATGTCCAAAGGAGGCCGGCGGATTGGCACTGCCCAACCCCTGGCTCTATTATTTGGCCTCCCAGGCACAGCATATTGCGAGAGTGTCTGGCCCCCAACGGGACCTCCAGCTGAACCTGAAGGATTCTTCGGTTCACCTGCTCAGGTTCACGACCGGGGCGGAAGTGGTAGAGGGACTGGAAGCATTGCAGTATGAAAAATCCAACAGACGGTTTCCCACATATGTCCTCATGCAAAAGGTCTGGAACAAGATCAGGATGATGCAAGGCGTGACAGGGTTCACAAAATATAGCCCCATATGGGACAACCTACACTACCGAGAGATAGCTAAGATACTGTACGGATCGAGATGGAAACGGCACGGCATATTCTCTATGTCACACATAGTAAGGGCGGGCAGGTTGAGACCTTTTGCAGAACTCAGGGCGGACTTTCAACTCCCTGCGTCCATGCACTTTTATTACCTACAACTTAAACATGCATTTGATGCTCAGCAGGAGGATGACATATGGGCATTGGATGTGGCTCCGGTATTTAATTACTTATTAGATGTGTCCACATACAAGGGTTTTATATCCAACTGCTACGCTATGCTGCTAAACCTCTTCCTGCCGGGTGCCCCTCACAAGGCGGTGGCGCGGTGGGAACGGGATGTGGGTGCGTTCGAGGATGAGCAGTGGGAAGAGGCCTTGCAGGCGATTCCCGCCTGCTCCCTGAACGTGGCACATAGACTATCACAACTTTACATCCTCTTACGGGTACACTATACACCGGCCCGGCTGGCGCGGATGGGATTGGGGGTGGACCCCTGCTGTACTAGGTGTTGCAGAGACCATGGAGATCTCATTCATCTTCTGTGGCGATGCCCGAAACTCCATTTATACTGGTCAGGGGTGGTGGACACGATTAATAGGGCCTTTCAGGCTCAAGTCCCTTTGGATCCCAAGGTATGTCTTCTGGGGATCACGGAGGGTCTCCTGGTAGAGGATATCCCTAGACAGGCTATAGGCAGAGCTCTGTTCCAGGCTCGCCTGATGATACTAAGACACTGGAAGGATACTGAACCGCCAACAGTGCAGGAATGGGTTACACAAATGGGGGTCACTCTTAGATTGGAGAAGGTGGTGTATCAGAAACGTGGGTCGAGCAGTAAATATGAAAAGCTATGGGCTAAGTGGCTGGATGTTCCAGGGTTGGCCCCAATAGACTTGGTTTATGACAGGCTATTTTAGGGCCTCTGCCAGCTGGATAGGGGACATCTTTACAGGCCTCGGAAGGGGTAGGGAAGGAATTGTTTGCAGGAAATTTTACAAGGTGTTGGGGATCTGACTGTAATACAATGTTTTGTTTTTATGTGTACTCTCCCATGTGATTTTCAAATAAGCTCTGGAGATTGTAAACTGTTTTAATTTTATACATGCTCAATAAAAAACCTTTGTTTGAGAAAAAAAAAAAAGTACCAGCACAAGAAATTCAACCCCCCCAACTACTGGAGTGTCACGTCCCCCAGGAGCCAGGGCCACTAAATTCATGCCAGATGGTCTTGCCAACCCAACATGGCTGCCTTCCGGCTCGGGATCATCAATTATTCCCCTTTTCACAGCACAGCCAGGTGTGCGTGCCAACACGCAAAATTTCTCAGAAATTGATTACCTTCATCTCTTTTTGCACGACATTTTCTGCAGTTCATTATCGACCAGACTAATTTGTATGCCCAGCAGTATATTGCCAACAACCCCCAATCATCTTATGCCCGTCCATTTGAGTGGAGAGATCAAAATTTGGAGGAGTTCAAACTGTTTATTGGCCTCACCATAAACATGGGGCTTAACAAAAAAATTCAAGGACATTCCTATTGGTCCACCAAACCCATCTACCACCAGCCCACTTATTCTGCCAGAATGCCCAGGTCCTGATATGAGATGATAATGAGATTCTTTGATTTTAATGACAACACCCAGTGCCCTCCCCGTAATCATCCAGATTCCGATAAGCTGTACAAGATTCGCCCCCTGATAAATTTCCTTTCCAATCGATTTGCAGAACTCTATGTCCCCGAGAAACATATATGTGTGGATGAGTCCCTGGTACCCTTTTCAGGCCGTCTAGGAATAAAGCAATACATTCCAAGTAAAAAGGCTAAATATGGAGTCAAATTTTACAAGCTGTGTGAGAGAGTCACGGGATATCTTTATGTGTTCCGCATATATGAAGGAAGAGATTCCCAGCTCCAGCCCCCTGAGTGCCCGGCCTACATGGGCACAGCTGGAAATATTGTATGGGACCTGGCTTACCCACTCCTGAAAAAAGGATATCATCTTTACCTTGATAACTTTTACACCAGCCTGCCCCTTTTCCGACACTTATATATTGAAAAAACCCTGGCCTGCGGAACCTCCAGAAAAAATAGGAAGGGCTTCCCACAATCCATTGTAAACAAAAAGCTGCGAAGGGAGGAAAGAGCAACACTGAGGTGCAACAAAGTGCTGGCCTTGAGGTGGAAGGATAACAGAGACGTGCACATGATGTCCACCATTCACAACGACACTGCAGTTGTAGTTCAGCGAAGATGAGGTCCCATTGAAAAGCTGACATGTGTCCAAGATTACAATCTGTACATGGGGGGGTGGATTTCAATGACCAAATGATTCAGCCCTATTTATCAATAAGGAGGTCCCGATTCAGGTACAAGAAGGTAGCAATTTATCTTATCCATTTGGCCATTTATAATTCCTACATAGTCTACTCCAAATCCACTGAAAACCCTGCCCCCTTCCTACAATTCACAGAAGAAATAGTCACGACCCTCATCTATCCCACAAAGACCCCCCTCAGCAACCCTTCGCTCTGATGCCGTTAGCCGACTTCATAAATGCCACTTTCAGTACAACATCCCACTATCCGAAGGAGGCCGAAGACGGCAAAAAAGATGTCGCGTGTGCAGTAAAGGAGGATGTGGAAAAGATACCAGCTACCATTGTCCCCGGTGTCCCTCCCAACCTGGCCTTTGCATTGGAGAATGCTTTGAATCTTATCATACATCCCTAAAATATTAGCCCATATTTTTAACCATTTCCCCCATCTGACCATTTTCTGACCATTTTCATTCTACTGCCTTCCACGTAAACTGACCCTGGCCTGTTTTTTGACTATGCCTCTGCCTACCATTTGGACTGCTTCCATGTAAATTGACCCAGGCCTGTTTTATGGACTATGCTTTTGCCTACCGCTTGGACTGCTTCCACATAAACTGACCCTGGCCTGTTTTTTGACTATGCCTCTGCCTACCGTTTGGACTACTTCCACGTGAACTGACCCTGGCCTGTTTTATGGACTATGCTTTTGCCTACCGCTTGGACTGACCTGTTGCCCTGTTGTTGTAGTACACAGGGGTCTCACATATGTGAGGGGCTCCAGAATAGTTTTTCCGGATGGAGAAAACATTTTTTTGTTTTTCTCCAGGTTTCGTAATTTCCGGATTAGGGTCTGGAGTCTGGAGGCTTCATAGAGATTTGGGTGGGTCGAAGCCTCTACCCCTGTGCCCTTGTGCACAGGTCTTACCCGATTGCAGCCCTCAGCCTGCTGCTGACTTGCTGCCATCATGCCTGCCATCATCTTTGCCTGCCGCAATAACGAGCCACACCACTGCTACCTGGACTATGCAAATATGCTGCCTGGAGAATTACTATTGCTGTCGCTAAGCACATCCCTCACTGCTGCCGGAACCAGTGCTCTCTTCTGTGGACACTACTAAAAGCACAGGTAATACTTTTTTTTACCCTTTCCACAATAGAATTTATTTTGGATTGTAATTCTTGGTATGTACATGCTATGTGTTAGAAATATGAAGAGCCTTCAAAAATGATAGGTTGCCAGGAAATTATATATGTAATGTATGCTCCTAGAACTCCTGATGGTGCTACTTGGATGTTGGGCATCTGTATGTGGCCAAGCTGTGTAAAAGGCTCACACATGTGGTATTCCCATACTCAGAAGGAGTAGCAGAATGTATTTTAGGGTGTCATTTTTGCTATGTACATGCTATGAGTTAGAAATATCTTATAAATGGACAACTTTGTGTAAAAGAAATGCGTTAATCATTTTTTTTCCACATTTTCCAAAAACTTCTGGAAAAAAAATAACCGCTCAAAAGATTCACTATGCCTCATAGATTATACGTTGGGGTGTTTGCTTTCCAAAATGGGGTCATTTTGTGGGCAATTCCATTGTCCTGGTGCTCCAGGGCCTTCAAAAGTGTAATAGGTGGTTGAGAAATGAGATGTGCAATTTATGCTCGTTAGATCGCCTGATGGTGCTACTTCAATGTTGGGCCTTTGTATGTGGCCAGGCTGTAAAGTGTGTAAAAGCTGTGTAAAAGTCCCACACATTTGGTATTCCCATACTCAGGAGGAGCAGCAGAATGTATTTTGGGGTGTAATTTGTTGTATGCATATGCTCTGAGAGAGAAATAACTAGTTAATATGACAATTTTGTAAAAAAAAAAAAAAAAAATCTTAATTTTGCAAAGAATTGTGGGAAAAAATTACAACTTAAAAAACTCGCCATGCTACTTATTTAATACCTTGGAATGTCTACTTTTTAAAAAGGGGTCATTTGGGGGGTATTTGTACTTTTCTGACTTGTTATTATCTCAAGAAATTAGATAGGCCGTCAGTACTTCAAGTGTAATCAGATTGATCAATTTTCAGGGATTGGCACCATAGTTTGTAGACTCTATAACTTTCACAAAGACCAAATAATACACACCAATTTGGGTTATTTTTACCAAAGATATGTAGCAGTATATATTTTGGCCAAAATTTATGAAGAAAAATTACTAATTTGTTAAATTTAATGACAGAAACAAAGAAAAGGGCAATTTTTCACAAAATTTACGGTCTTTTTTTATTTATAGCACAAAAAATAAAAAACCCACAAGTGATTAAATACCACCAAAAGAAAGCTCTATTTGTGTGAAAAAAGGGACGCAAATTTTATTTGGGTACAGTGTTGCATGACTGAGTAATTGTCATTCAAAGTGTGAGAGCACCGAAAGCTGAAAATTGGTCTGGGTAAGAAGGGTGTTTAAGTGCACTGTATTGAAGTGGTTAATGAGAACAAAAACATTTTTTACACATTTTTAGGGGGTGTTTAGGGTAAAGCACTACGATGGAGCTGACAAAATACATTGTTAAAGGGGTTGTAAAGGTAAATGTTTTTTCACCTTAATGCATCCTATGCATTAAGGTGAAAAAACATCCGATGGTACCGCCCCCCCTGAACCCCCGTTTTACTTACCTCACCCCTCGAAAGTTCCCTGCGCGTCCTCGTGATCCTCTTCGGTTCCCAGCCTGGCCGTTGATTAGCTAGGCTGGACGGATTGATAGCAGCGCAGCCATTGGCAAACTTTCTCTGCTTTGCGTTTGGCAGATTTAATTTGTTTGTGGGAATAACCCCTTTCACGGAATCTCCCATAAAGTTCCTTCCCCTCCATGTTGAACATGGAGGGGTCTGAGCAGTTCCATTTGATCCTCATGAACTCTCCAGTCGAATTCCGTTTTTCTGCCATGATGGGTGGTGACTGTCTGCCTGCAATAAGGTGTTGGCTGCTGTGTCTTTCCGAAAAGTGCAAGTGGTGATCCTGCAATTTTTTAGGCCGATTTTTAGATCCAAAAAGGAAATTTGTGATCTATCAAAGGAATACGTTAGCCTTATATTGCGATCATTTACATTTAACTGTTTAATGAAGCTATGTAGGCTCCCAATGTCACCCTTCCAGACAACTAACACATCATCTATGTACCTCAGCCATGTATGTACATGGCTGAGGTACTGTGGCAGTTCAAAAACGTCCTCCTCCTCCCACAGGCCTAGATGTAAGCAGGCATAAGCCGGAGCCCATGCTACACCCATCGTGGTGCCTTTAATCTGCTGATAAAAGTGGGACAAAAACTGAAAGAAGTTATGAGAGAGGGCAAATTCAAGCAGCTTGACTAGAAATTCATTTTGGTGGCCTAAATGTGGAAAATGTTTTTCCAAAAAGGTTTTTACCGCCCTGATCCCACATGTGTGAGGGATAGACGTGTAGAGCGACTCCACGTCTATTCCTATCAGCAATTTTGGATAGGACATGGCGAGTATCCTGCACATAGGATTTTAGGTCATAGACCATCTCCTTAAAGGATCACTAAAGGAAAAAAAGTTTTGCTGAAATGACTGTTTACAGGGTATAGAGACATAATAGTTAACTGATTCCTTTTAAAAACGATTAAAAATAGAGAAAAATCAATCATATAATGTGCCTCTTAGATGCAAAAACAAAACTGAAAGTAGTTTTAGTCTTTGCATGTTATTTTATGCCTCTGTGCTGGACAGTGCCATAGAGCAGTGGTCCCCAACCTTTTTGGCACCAAGGACCGGTTTGTGGAAGAATATTTTTCCAAGGCCCGGTAGGAGGAATCGCGATGTGTTGCGTTAGCGTTTAGTGCGGGAACCCTGCAAATCCATTGCGGGTTCCCGCATCACATGTTTTGCGGCAGTTCACATTGCCCTATGCGAACTGCTGGGAGTGTAATTTACCGTAAAAGTTAACACCCCCAAATCAGTTCGCATATCACAGTGCGATCTGCAAACTCGGACAGGAATCGGATCGCATGGGTGTGAACACCCATGCGATCCGTTTCTGCTAATCCGTTTCTGCTACTCCTGTGTGAGTTTGATGTGAATTCAGCCATACAATTTTTATGGCTGAAATCGCATCGCACAGAGATCGCATGTGATGTGCACTGCAGTGCGGTGCAAATCACATCCAAACTCTGACATTGGTGCAGTGTGAACTGGCCCTAAATGTCCCAGTGTAAAAATATTAAATGTCCCAGTATAAAAAAAGATTAATTGTCCCAGTATAAAAAAAAATATTAAATGTCCCAGTATAAAAAAATGATTTAATCGTTTTTTTTTATACTGGGACATTTAATAATTTTTTTATACTGGGACATTTAATGTCCCATAATCAAAAAATTATTAAATGTCCCAGTATAAAAAAAAATAATAATAAATGTCCCAGTATAAAACAATATGCATGTCCCTCCGCAGTGCCCACTGTACTTACAGTCTCAGGGCGGGAATGTGAGGGGAGCCGTTCGCTTGCGGGAATGCATAGAGGGGGAGGGCGGAGAGATGACGCAATTCTCTCTCTGCTCTCATCGGGTGGCTGCATAGTGTAGTGTAGCCTTGCAGCCCCGTATGTTACACATTGTCACACAATGTCGCTATTGTCACACAATGGGCGGGCTCCGGAGGGCAATGCTCTGCGCCTCGACCGCCACAGTGAAATTATTTAAAGTTCCTCGGGTGGCCCGGTACCGTTTGATCCACGTACCGGTCCGCGGCCCGGGGGTTGGGGAACACTGCCATAGAGAGTCATGGCTAGGAAAACTAAACTAAACTCTCCCATGACTTTTTTCATACGGAGCCAGACAACCAGGAAGTGTCTAGAACAGAGCAGTTTTACAGCAACATCAGAGCAAAAACGAGCAATGAGGACATGAAACCAGGACTGCAGTAAGGTAAAGGAAGCTATTTAGCTAAAAAAAAAAAAATCCTTTAGTGACCCCGGTCTTTCTCTTTAGGGTCTCTTCCTGATTCGATGTCTGACGCGATTGTGGTGTTGGTGCCCAAACCTGGTAAAGATCCTGAAGAGTGTGCCTCATGTAGGCCTATCTCGCTTATTAATGCGGACGCCAAACTTCTTGCTAAGCTTTTGGCTATTAGGCTGGCCACTGTGATGGAAGATTTGATACATGTGGATCAGACCGGGTTCATGCCCGGGAAGGGCACCGACATCAACATTTGTCGCCTGTTCTTGAATCTGGATGCTCAGCATGATAATGGGGGAACCCGAGTCGTGGCCTCTCTCGACGCCGAGAAGGCCTTCGACTCTGTGGAGTGGGACTATCTGTGGGAGGTACTGCGTAGATTTGGTTTCGGTCCTAAGTTTCTTCAATGCCTCCAGATGCTTTATAGGTCCCCCCGGGCTAGGATTTGTGTAAATGAATATCTGTCTGACTATTTCCCCCTCCAGAGGGGCACCCGGCAGGGATGCCCCTTGTCACCTAGCCTGTTCGCCCTGGCTCTCGAGCCGCTGGCAGTTATGGTCAGAGACTCTGACCGTGTACTTGGCCTCCGGGTTGGCCCTCTGGAGGAGAAAATATCCTTATATGCGGATGACACTCTCCTGTATCTCCATGATCCAGTTGACTCTATGTCCTCGGCACTGGAGATATTTGATGAATTTGGTAAGTACTCTGGGGTACGTATTAATTTAGACTAAGTCTGTGCTCTTCCCGCTAGATGCGAGGGCTAAGGAGGTGTCTTCGCAATCACAGCTACTATGGGTCGAAGAGTTTGTGTACTTGGGGGTGAGGGTTTCCCGAGATCTTCAGTCCTACTACCGACTCAATTTGAGGCCGGTGGTTGATAGACTTAAGGAACACTGCTCGCGCTGGAGTAATTTACCATTGAATCTCCTTGGTCGCATAAATGTTCTGAAGATGATTTTTTTGCCCAAATTTAATTATTTTTTCAGGAATTGCCCTGTGTGGTTGGCTCACTCTTTTTTTCGGGACTTGGATAGCTGTATTGGCTCTTTTCTGTGGCGGGGCTCGTCCCCTCGGTTGGCCAGGTCCACCCTTCAGCTGCCTGTTGGTTTTGGGGGGTTGGCGCTGCCCAACCTTCTGGTGTACTACTGGGCTGCTGTGTTGGTCACGGTGCGGTGGTGGTTTGAGCAGTCCAGGGCCAATGCAGCGGTCTGTTTGGAGGCGGCTATCGTGGGGTCCCTTCCCGAACTTAGTAACCTGGTTTACCGGGGTCCGTCTGGATACCCCCTGTTGCCGGGCCCGTCTAGGACTACGTTGAGGGTGTGGGGGGCGGCTAGGCGTCGCTTTAAGTCCCCCGGCAGGTGGTCCCCCTTTACCCCATTGTGGGGGAACCCTAACCTCAGGCACTTTAGTACCATACTAGACCCGCACTGTGGGCGCGCTTGGGTATTAAGCTCCTGAGGGATATTGTTAGTAGTGGGTCCCTACTTCCCTTCTCGACCCTGTCCAGTCGTTTTGGTCTGGCGCCCTGGATGTTGTTCCGCTACCACCAGTTGTGGCATGCTTTCAGGGCCCAGTTCCCTGTCCCCCCTGTCCTTCAGGCTGACCTGGTTGAGGACTTACTGGCCACTCTGTACCTGACGATTCTCAGTAAAGATTCCCCTAAGATAGATGCCCTGTGGAGCAAGTGGGAGGTGGATGTCCCGTCCCTGGACAGAGAGACGTGGGAGGAGTGCTTTGAAGATGGGTATAAGCAGGTGATCTCCTCTAGGGATAAATTGATACAGCCTAAGTTCCTGCACAGGGTGTATTTCACCCCTCAGAGACTGCATAGGATATATCCGCACCGTTCTCCCAACTGTCCAAGATGCTGCACCTCAGAGGGTACATATATGCACATGTTCTGGACCTGTTCTAAGCTGCTGGACTTCTGGTCCGCTATTTTTGAAACTGTTAATGTTCGTCTCCACTAGGCATGTGCAAAAGGGAAAAATTTGTTTCGTTTAGTTTCGTTTTAATTCGTTATTTAATTAATTTCGTTAAGTTAGGTTCGTTACATGTGTTAAATTCATTTTCGGAACTCGTTAGTTTTCGACCGAATTTCGAAAAATCCGGTCGAATTCGAAAGTATTTCGACCGGATTCGACAACAAATAGTCTCTTTTCGAATATAATTTCGAAATTCGATCGGAATTCGAAAAAAAAAAAAAAAAAATATTCGAATTCCAAATCGAAAACCCGCGGACGAAATTCGATCGGAATTAAAAAAAAAAAAAAAAATCGAATTCCGATCGAATTTCGTCCGTGGGTTTTCGATTCGGAATCGAAAACGTTCGTTCGGATTCGGTAAATTCATTAAGTAGTGAGTCCAGGTATCCGCCTACTCTGTCCAGAGGTCCACGGATCGCTGAGACAATAGGTCTCCCCGGCGGTTTTTCAAAAGATTTGTGCACTTTTGGGATGCAGTAGAAGGTAGGAATGTTGTAGTCATTGACCGCCAAGAATTCATATTCGCGTTTTAACAAAAGTCCTGCCTCCACTGCATCATCCAATCTGCTGTTAAGTTCCTCTACCACGTCGGGAAATGGGTCCTGTTCAAGTCTACTTCCGCCTCATAATCATCATCGTTCATCAGAACGACATTGCCTCCCTTATCACTTCTTTTTATGGTTATATCTCTAGCATCTTTAAGTTCTTTTAAAGCTTGTCGCTCAGCCTTAGAAAGGTTATCCTGGTTTTGGATCTTCCAGGGCAACCCCTCCAGGTCCTTCTGGACCACTTCCAGAAAGATGTTGAGCCATCGATTTTTATTAAAATCTTCATAGACTTGATATTTAATTTGGCTTGTCTTACCGGCGTGGGGCTACTATTTTGGGTACCCTCATTCTCTTCCAAGAGCGAATTGAGGATTGCCAAAGCCTGCTGATCATCTAGATCAAGTTGGAGTTCCGTAATTTGTGCCGAGCATATTTGGCATATGGGAATCATTTTTCTCTAAATATCCATGATAGATGTCACAAAAAACATCATCCAATAGATGGTCTTGCTACTATCAACAGGGGTGCGTAAAACACATCCCACCCAGGCTAACATCAGTGACATTCAGTGAGAGAATGCCAATTATCTGGCATTTAATGTCCAATATATATGTGTGACTTTGGTGGATATACTATTCAAGTATAGTAGCCTGTGCCTCAAATAATAATAAAATCCAAAACAAATATGCTGGGCAAGGTGTATCCTCCCAATCCACACATATATACCTTGTATTGGTATATGGGAATCATCTTTCTTTAACCACTTCCATACAGGGCACTTGCGTACCTTCCCGCCCAAGCCAATTTTCAGCTTTCAGCATTGTCGCACTTTGAATGGCAATTGCGCGGTCATGCTACACTGTACCCAAACAAAATTGGCGTCCTTTTTTACCCACGAATAGAGCTTTCTTTTGGTGGTATTTGATCACCTCTGCGATTTTTTTTTTTTTTTTTTTTTTTGGCGCAACAACTAAAAAAAGACCTAAAATTTTGAAAAAAATTACGTTTTTATTTTTTTCTGTATTTTTTTTGTAAATAAGTAAGTTTTCTCTTTCAATTACGGGCACTGATATGGTGGCACTGATGGGCACAGATGAGATGGCACTGATGGACATCGACGAGGTAGTACTGACGGGCACAGATGAGGTGGCACTGATTGGCGGCGCTGGTATGCGGCACTGATGGGCACACATAGGCTGCACTCATGGGCACTCATGGGCGGCACTGATGGGCACTCATGGGCGGAACTGGGCACTCATAGGCGGCACAGATGGGCACTCATGGTCGGCACAGATGGGCACTGTGGGGTGGCACTTATGGGTGGCACAGATGGGCACTGTGGGGTGGCACTGATGGGCACTGTGGGGTGGCACTGATGGACACTGTGGGGTGGCACTGATGGACACTGTGGGGCGGCACTGATGGACACTGTGGGGCGGCACTGATTTACTTGTTGCCAGTCAGTGCCCATTTGTGGGCACTGATTGCCATCTTTTTTTTTTTGCATCTTTTTTTTTCTTTCCCCCAGCCTTTTAATTTTTTTTTACTTTTTTTTGCCCCATTTTTTTTTGTTTTGCCCTTCCCTGGTGGGCATCCCTGGTGGTCCATGTGGCGATCCGAGGGGGGGCTGCGCTGATAAACAATCAGCGCGAACCCCCCCTGTCAGGAGAGCCGCCGATCGGCTCTCCTCTACTCGCCTCTGTCAGACGCGAGTGAGGAAGAGCCATCAACGGCTCTTCCTGTTTACATCGTGATCAGCCGTGGTTGGACACGGCTGATCACGTGGTAAAGAGTCTCCGTGAGAGACTCTTTACCGAGATCGGTGTTGCGGGGTGTCAGACTGACACCCCGCAACAACGATCGCCGCGATGTGCGCCCCCGGGGGCGCGCAGCGGCTCAGAATCCTGAGGACGTCATATGACGTCCAGTCAGGATTCTACAACCACTTTGCCAACGTCAATCTGTCATTGGCGGGCGGCAAGTGGTTAAATATCCCTGATAGATCCCATCCATAAAAGCTTTAATTGGTGGTCTTGCCACTATCCATAGGGATGTGCAACTAGCTAATAGGTCAACAGAAGTAATTATCGATATCATTCATCCCGATATCAGGAACGCAAGTGATGGGCAATAAGAAATACATTTGTGTAGCGTGTCAGACAACATGAGTATCAAGAGACAACGACAATCATTATATAGGAAAGAAAAAAAAAAATTTCAACTCCAATTCTGACGTCACGCGGTGCCAGACGCCGTAGAAATCATTCCCCGACCAAGCGGGAGATATGAAAAAATCAGGGCTTTATATGTAACTGAGCAACAGCGTGTGCCTCACCAATGGAATGGACTGGTGGCTGGGACCAGAGTACTACAGACAACAGGACTACGACACACAATGCACGGCACGGCAATCCACCAATCTACTGCCTTGTAGAGGCGCATCTGGACATCACAGACGCCGGTATTTGGGGTATATCTCCATCAGCAGGTAGAGGATTGTGCCGCATATCAATATCCCGCAACCCACGAATGTGGTAAGACTGTTCCTTTCTTCAGTGTTTAAACCGTTGTCAACATATCAATGAACTGTGTAATACCTAGCTGCGAGGATCTTGAACGCGGCTGAATAGTTAATCATTCAGTATCAACTACACTGATTGAATCTAGATGTGCATTCTAGTCCAGGCACCCTGTAAATTCCATCGAGCCCTGTATTTAATAGAGACGACTATCGGAACTTTAGGAGTGAACTTTTTCTGCTTTCAATAGCCCACATACAGGACAATCCGTTTGATGCAATCTTCATTGTCACTATATTTCCAGGACAACTGCAGATCTAAGGCACCTCGAAAATCTGACATCATCAGCTAGCTTTTACACTGCCCATTACCTTATCATCCTTCTCTCCCTAGGGGGACGCACTTTCTGTTGGTTCCCTAAATTTCAAATTTTTTATATACATATACGGTGTATTACCGTTTGGGAATCCCAGCAAGTACGTCTTATTAGGTGTCCTGACTGCCTCAGTTATTTGTTGTTTATGTCAGTCTATGTTTTTTATATGTTTTGTTTGTTTGCACTACAGCAATAAACATCGTTTATTGGTGCAACACTTGCCGGCAATTTGCAAGTTGGTTTTAATATTAGCTATTGTTAGCCTATAGCTGCAAACTATCCGTCCCAGTGTAGCGCCCCCTTACTTTTCAGTACAGGCGCTACGCTACAGTTAGTGGGGAATGGGAGGATTAGTTTACTCCCATTCATAGTTTATGGAAATTTAGGCTGTTGCCAATTTCAGAATTTGTCCTGTAGGTCAGTCTGCGCTCCGGGGGTGCGTTATCACCCCCGGGCGGTAGCTGGCGCTAGAGGGGTTCTGACAGACCCACCTTCTCCCAGCAGCCTTTGGGCCGTTCTGTTCTGTGCGGGGCCCGAGTTCCAGGTGCAGCATCCACCTTCAGGGTGCGCGCATCCATGGGCCCCGCCACCGTGGCCTGCTCCACTGACGTCATGCACCATGCGGAGCCTCATCCCAACCTAGCGAGGGGCCCCAGCGACTGGCTGTGTCCCAAACCTTCTGCTGAGAGGATCCTAAGCCGGGAGCTGTGCGATGGGGGATTGGCTCTGGAGAACCTAGAATAAGAGGTTGTCTGGGAGGCCTAGACAAACCATCGGGGATCCAGTCACCACACTGCATGACAGGTATGCCCAAGCTGTCAGTGGGTGACACTATCTGAACTGACTGGGAGGATTCGCTCAATCTAATTTCACAAATCTTAAATTGTGGCAGAGGCCTGTTCCTCCCAGTGAATCCTTAAAGCGGTTGTAAACCCGCATCAAAATTTATTTATTTTTTCTCCTGCAAGGCAAAAGTCATAATGAGCTAATATGCACCGCATATTAGCTCATTATGAAATACTTACCTCGGAACGAGGTGTGTAAAACCTACCTGGTTCACGCCGAGCGAGAAATCATCTTGCTCCGGCGTGTCTTCCAGGTATCGCCGCTCCAGCGCTGTGATTGGCTGGAGCGGCGATGACGGCGGGAGATTTCAATTCGGCAAGGTCCAGCGGCTGCCGGTCCTTTAGCCGAGGATCCCCCCTGCGCATGCGCCGCTGCAGTCAGCGGCGTATTGCGAGGGGAATATCTCCTAAACCGTGCAGGTTTAGGAGATATTCTTTATACCTACAGGTAAGCCTTATTATAGGCTTACCTGTAGGTAAAAGTCATAAAGTGGGGTTTACAACCACTTTAAGTGGCGCTCCGGCTGCCAGGCCTGTGATAGACGCCTGTCCGGGGGCACTTTACCCACCCTGATTGTGGTGGCAACGAATTGGGTTTAAATTATTGCTGAGAGCAGGCTTACTCTCTTTCATATCCAAGGCCTGATACTAAAGTTTCTCTACGCTCATCAACTTTCCTCTATTGTGTGTCATGATTGATGTTGGCCATGTTGGGCCTTGGAATAAAGCATTGAAAACTCAATTGACGTCTGGACACTTGCTCTTTATTCACACTCACAGCTATCACCCCTAGACCAAGTCAAGAAGGTAACTTAATTAGGCCGATCCCAAACGAAACAGCGGCTCCTTCGGGGGTGAGCACTACACGTGGGGGCTCGTCCAGGATTCGGTCGTTGCCATTGACAACCAGAGAAAATAGTGAGTGTAATTTACTAAAGAGCGAAGAGTGTTCGGTGTTGTGTGAGGGCTGTCCGGCAGCGAGGGAGTTGGCCTTGCACCGCTAGGCTTGGGTGTACGTGCAGCTCAGCACGCACCTGCAACGTGCCTGGACAAGTTTTCCTAAGTAGGAGGAGCCACCCTCCCCTGCGCGCCATGTGTGGAGTGATTTCGCGCCATCTAAAGAAGGAACGCCCATTGGCGCGCCAAATTGTCAGAGCCATTTTTCTTCTTGACCAGAGCGGTTCCATGATGAAGATGACTGAGACCCCAAGGATCCGGACTGCTCTGAGGCGCCCCATCACTGCGCCGGGGTTGCCTGCCGAGTCTGCGGGACTCGGCGTGCCTGTCACAGACACAGGAATCCGACACAGGAATCCGACTGTCCACGGCAGGACAGTTCGTTTTGTTGTCATCCGGGGGGACCGAGATGTTGGGCCTCTTGTGTCCCAGGTGTGAGGGGTTAGCCGTCCATCCTTTGCCTTTTGCCCGATGCCAGGAATGTCGGGCACCTTTATTTGCCACTATGCCAGTGGTTGGACCCCCACGAGACTATCGCATGGTTGGGTCCTCCGGAGCTGTCACCGCGGAGGTGGAGGCCTCGTGGTCGGAAGTTTCCCCGGCCGAGGAGAACACAGCCTTAGAGGTTTCGGATGACCGGGATGCTGTCGATCCAACCAGGAAGGTCTCCCTGCCGGCTGCCTGGGCCGCCCACCCCCAGGAGGTGAGCCCATTGAACGAGACAGGGAGGTTGAGTGACCTTGTGGCCCGTGCGGCCTGCATACGCCATACCGTCCAGGAAGCCATTCCAGTCAGCGGAGCATCTACCCAGTGTCTACCCATCGGCCCATCAATTGGGGAGAGATACGGAGGCTCATCAGGGCCAACCCGGCCGCCACTTTGCTGAATTACCTCCCTGCCGGAGCGGAGGAGACCGACATCTCTGTGTCACGGAAGCATGAATCAGACGTACAACAACAGATAAATGAAATAGGAAGGCTTTATTAAAAACCAAACAGCAAGGTTAAAGTCCAAACGGATGATCAAACAGTCAGCAGAGTCTTCCACCGGAGCCAGGGTCGATAGCCAGGAATGAGAGTCAGCCAAGCCGGAGTCCGTAACAAGAGAGAGGTGGTGAGACGAAGCCGGGGATCAGGAGCCAGAAGGATCGTCCGTGGGAGCCGGGTCGGTAACCAAGGGCAGCAGCACAATCTCAGGAGCATGTGTATACAAGAGGACCAAGCAAGGAAATGCAGCAACAGCCCTCCTATATATATGCAAGGCATCCAGCTCCTCCCAGTGGGAAGGAGGAGCCGCAGGGTTGGTAAGTTATAAGAACCCCAGGAAGCAATATGGCCGCCAGCACATGTCAGATGTAAGAAGCCTGCAAGGAGGTAAGACCATGACAGTACCTCCCCCTCAAGGGCCCCTCCTCCGCTGCGCAAAAAACGGTTTCTGGGGGAAGCGCGCGTGGAAGGCTCAGAGCAAGACAGGAGCATGGACATCTGCAGAGGGAACCCAGGAACGCTCCTCTGGACCATAACCACGCCAGTGGACCAAAAACTGCACCCGACCGCGGACCAAGCGTGAGTCCAGGATATCGCTCACCTCATATTCTTCATGATCGCCCACCTGGACCGGACGAGGCCGAGGAACCGAGGAGGTGAAGTGATTGCACACCAGTGGTTTCAACAGGGAAACGTGAAACACATTGAAGACCCGCATGCCAGGTGGGAGCGCAAGGGCATAGGCAACCGGGTTTACCCTGTGAAGTTTACCCTGTGACTCCGGTAACACGGCAGGTTGGAACCCATAATTGGCCATGAAGGGAGACGTCCCAGAGGAAGAGTTAACCGCCGTGTTCCTGGCAAACTCAGCCCATGGCAGAAGGTCAACCCAATTGTCTTGATGATCGGAGACATAGCAACGAAGAAATTGCTCCAGGGCCTGATTGGACCGTTCTGCGGCCCCATTGGACTGAGGGTGGTAGGCCGAGGAGAAGGAGAGTCGAATCCCCAACTGGGAGCAAAAGGCGCGCCAGAACCTGGACACAAACTGACTTCCCCGATCCGACACTATCTCCTTGGGAAAACCGTGCAACCGGAAGACCTCCCTGGCGAAAATTGTGGCCAACTCTTGTGCAGAGGGTAATTTCTTGAGAGGAACACAGTGACACATTTTGGAAAACCGATCCACAATCATGAGAATGACCGTATGGCTTTGGGATGCAGGAAGGTCCACAATGAAGTCCATCCCAAGGTGTGACCATGGGCGCTCCCCAGTGGCAATGGGTTGTAGAAGGCTCAACGGAAGGTGCCGAGGGGACTTACTCTGGGCACAAACAGAGCATGCCGCTACATATGCGGCAATGTCAGAACGTAGAGAAGGCCACCAGAACAAACGTGAAACAGCCCAGGACAGCTGATTCTTTCCAGGATGCCCCGCGGTCTTGGAGTTATGGTAGGTTCGCAACAACCGAGTGCGCAACTCCTCAAGCACGAAACATCTGCCGTTGGGTCTCCCAGAGGGAGCACCAGATTGGGCCGCCAAAATCTGCTCTCCAAGGGGAGAGGTCAGGCTGGTGCGAATGGCGGCCAGGATCTGATTAGGAGGTATGACCGAAGTCGGTATCGATTCCTCCCTGGACAGCTCGGAGTATTGACGTGATAAGGCATCCGCCCTGACGTTCTTGGAACCGGGTAGATAGGAGACCACATAATTAAAACGTGACAGGAACAGAGCACATCTGGCCTGACGGGGTGTCAATCTCTTAGCCTCAGAAAGGTAAGTCAGATTCTTGTGGTCCGTCAGGATGAGAACCGGAACCACCGAACCCTCGAGCAAGTGCCTCCACTCTTTGAGAGCCTGCACGATGGCCAACAACTCTCTGTCACCAATCTGGTAGTTGCACTCCGCGGGAGACAGTTTCCGGGAGTAAAACCCACAGGGAAGCAGAGGACCCTCTGGTGTCCGACGCTGAGACAGAAGGGCGCCTACTCCCGTCTCAGACGCGTCCACCTCGAGAACAAAGGGCAACCCAGGGTTGGGATGAGACAGTATCGGAGCCGACACAAAGGCAGATTTTAGAGCCTCAAAAGCCCGGATGGCCTCGGCCGGCCAGACATGGGAATTACTGCCCTTCCTGGTCAGATCTGTGAGAGGCTTGGCCAGCATGGAGAAGTCCCTGATGAACTTCCGATAATAATTGGCGAAGCCCAAAAAGCGCTGCAGGGAACTAAGACCACTGGGCTGGGGCCACTTTAAGACTGCCGAAACCTTCTCAGGGTCCATGGAGAACCCCTCCTCGGAAATGATGTAACCTAAGAAGGTTACCTGGGACCGGTGAAATTCGCATTTCTCAAGCTTACCGAAAAGCTTGTTCTCTCGTAACCGTTGCAACACTCGCTTGACATCCAGAATGTGGGCCTCCATGGATTCAGAATATACCAAGATGTCATCCAAATAGACCACCACACACTGCTGCAACAGGTCACGGAAAACATCGTTGATAAATTCCTGAAAGACTGCGGGCGCATTGCACAACCCAAAAGGCATAACCAGGGATTCATAATGACCGGTCCTGGTGTTGAACGCGGTCTTCCACTCGTCACCAGCCTTGATCCTTACAAGGTTATATGCTGCCCTCAGGTCGAGTTTGGTAAAGACCGTGGCCCCCTTCAGGCGATCAAACAACTCGGAAATCAACGGAATCGGGTATGCGTTCTTGATCGTGATGCGATTAAGGCCCCTATAGTCGATGCAAGGCTTAAATTCTCCGCCCTTCTTTTTTACAAAGAAAAATCCAGCCCCTGTCGGGGACGAGGATTTGCGAATGTGCCCACGGGAAAGCGCCTCCTTCACGTACTCCTCCATGGCCTCATTCTCCGCAACCGACAGTGGATAGACCCTGCCATGAGGAGGAACGGCACCAGGTTGTAAATCTATGGCACAATCGTAAGGGCGATGCGGGGGTAGGAACCCAGTGCACACCTTATCGAATACATCCCGGTACCCCTCATATTCAGGAGGCAACACAGGGTCCGAGGAGGTACACAACAACTTGACAGGCCCATGGATGCAACTAGCCCCACACTGTGGTGACTACGAGAGGATCTCGGCCGATCTCCAATCGAAAGTCGGATTATGCTTCTGGAGCCAGGGGTACCCCAAGACCACCGAGTAGTGTGGAGACGAAATGACCTGAAGGCAGGCCGACTCCCTGTGAACGGCCCCAATGGCTATCTCCACTGGAAGGGTCTCATGAGTCACCTGCGACGGCTGGAGAAGTCTGCCGTCTATCGCCTCGAGAACCAGCGGGGAAACTCGAGCCTGCAGAGGAATGGAGTTGGCGGCAGCAAACTTACTATCGATGAAAAATCCACCAGTACCAGAGTCCACCAACGTCTGGGTCGTCACTGAGCCCCCGACCCAGGAGAGAACAACGGTGATCAGTGGTTTATCAGCACGGGAAACCGGGGACGAAGAGACTCCACCCAAGATCTGCCCCCGACAGGATCTCAGGTGCGAGCGTTTCCTGGTCCTCAACTGAAAATGCCCACTGAGACCACAGTACATGCATCGACCCTCGCGTCTCCGGGATGCCCTCTCCCCCTCGGACAGGCGAGCAAACCCCAGCTGCATGGGTTCACCCCCAGGCAAGTCAACCCCAGGAGGCGTGGGAGGAGAGGGAGGCACGGGTGGGACAGCAAACGTAGGCGCCAATCTGTTAGGAGGCCTCCGCAGGCTCTCCTTTAAGGAAGGTCTCTCCCTGAGTCTGGTGTCAATCAATATCAGGAAAGAAATAAGAGCCTCGAGCTCCACTGGTAGGTCCTTAGCCGCAACCTCATCCTTCAAGGCATCCGAGAGACCATGGGAAAAAGCAGCGACCAGAGCCTCATTATTCCAGCCCACCTCTGCTGCCAGGGCACGAAACTCAATGGCGTATTCGGCTACCAATCGTGAACCCTGTCTGACGGACATAATGAGCTTTGCAGCAGAGGCAGAGTGAGCCGGTACATCGAACACCTTCCGAAGAGAAGCAACAAAACCGGAAAACTCAGCAACCACCGGATTGTTGTTGTCCCATAAGGGGCTTGCCCAGGCCAAGGCCTTGTCCGAGAGCAGCGAGATCAGGAAGCCCATCTTTGATCTCTCAGTGGGAAAGGCATGTGGCAGCAACTCGAAATAAATGCCCACTTGGTTAAGGAAACCTCGGCACTGAGTTGGCTCTCCCCCAAAGCGCTGCGGAAGGGGGGCAGAACCGGTCATACCCCGAGACACCGCAGGCGCAACAACAGGTGTCGGGGTAGACTCTGGCGCAACAACCGGAGCGGCAGTAGGAGCGGACCCAGGAGCGACAACCGGCCAATCGGCAATGGGAGCGAGATGAGCCGTGCGTGCAAGCAGGGTTTGCAACGCCTGAGTGAACTGACCCAGCAGGTGATCCTGCTGATCCAGTCTGGCAACCAGCATAGGTAGCGAAGGTGGCCCTGTACCGTCAGAATTCATGGCTTGGTCCTAATGTCACGGAAGCATGAATCAGACGTACAACAACAGATAAATGAAATAGGAAGGCTTTATTAAAAACCAAACAGCAAGGTTAAAGTCCAAACGGATGATCAAACAGTCAGCAGAGTCTTCCACCGGAGCCAGGGTCGATAGCCAGGAATGAGAGTCAGCCAAGCCGGAGTCCGTAACAAGAGAGAGGTGGTGAGACGAAGCCGGGGATCAGGAGCCAGAAGGATCGTCCGTGGGAGCTGGGTCGGTAACCAAGGGCAGCAGCACAATCTCAGGAGCATGTGTATACAAGAGGACCAAGCAGGGAAATGCAGCAACAGCCCTCCTATATATATGCAAGGCATCCAGCTCCTCCCAGTGGGAAGGAGGAGTCGCAGGGTGTGGTAAGTTATAAGAACCCCAGGAAGCAATATGGCCGCCAGCACATGTCAGATGTAAGAAGCCTGCAAGGAGGTAAGACCATGACACTCTGATTGGGAGTTCTGGTCGGGCGACTCCGCTATTGAGGGAGATGATCTGCACGATCAGGTATTTGAGCCTAGATTCCCAGTGCAACAGGGCTTCGGGGGATGTTGGGGCCCCAGACGGAAACGGAGGAAGAAGCGCCTGGCCCAGAGCGTATCCTGCGGGCCTACTGGCCCATGTTTGCCTTGAGGAGCTGGTGAGCTTTGTGTTTCTTTTATTATTATTATTGACTCACTGCTCCTCCAACATGCCCGGGACGTGCTGTTATGCATAGGGCCCCAGTGCTCCCGTTACGGGTCCGGTTTAGAATTGGGTGGGGTGCCCAGTTGGGGCATTCACCCAGAAGAAGGGAGGTTATGGACAAGTATGCCCACTCTTTTTTTTTTTTTGTCCCAGTTCCCCTATTCCCCCCTGCTCCTCCAGAACCACATAGACTTCCTTGTGCAGAACTCTTTGGGGGGGTGGGTTCAGTCAGTTAGATTGGAACTTTGTCAACTTTGGAGGTACAGCATTGGAAGATTTAACAGGAAAATAATTTTTTTTCCCTCATCCTCTTTGCTGCTACTTCCGCAATTTTTTTTTTTGCTTCTCCTCTTTTTCGTGAACTGTTGCAGTACCAGCGCACTGACCGCTAGGGGCAGTGTTCTGCACCGTTACTACAAAGGACAATACTGTTACTAATGTGTTTGATATCTTTTGCATAGAGTATCTCTTTTCAGCACTTATAGATTTTTGACCTATTGGAGAGGATTTCGCGTTCAGGCCTGAGCCTGCAGGCCTCATCCTGACCTGAGGGATTGCAAATGTTATAAATGATTACATTGATATGTCAGGATGCATTTTTGTTCCTTCTCTTTTTTTTTTACATGCTCCTTTTGTATATAGGGTATATAGGTTTTTTTTTTTTTATTCCTGGACCCACCTGCCATCAATGCTGGGGAGAATGGGCAGTCAGATGGCAGGGTTGTGTATGTCTGTATGTATATTTATAGATTGTAATGCCATGTTTGCAAATGTTTTTTTTTTCCTACTTTCCTGTCTGGTTCAGTATCAGGTCAGCATTCGGGCTCGAATGCTTTGGGACACTGGGGACAGTGTCCATTCAAGTGGGAGGAGTATGTAGTGCCCCCTTACTTTTCAGTACGGGCGCTACGCTAGAGTTACTGGGGAATGGGAGGATTGGTTTACTCCCATTCATAGTTTATGGAAATTTAGGCTGTTGCCAATTTCAGAATTTGTCCTGTAGGTCAGTCTGCGCTCTGCGGGTGCGTTATCACCCCCGGGTGGTAGCTGGCGCTAGAGGGGTTCTGACAGACCCACCTTCTCCCAACAGCCAATCAGAGGAGTTCTTCCCTCGTTGGGCATGCTGGGAGGGGATATATCTGGGCAACCGCCTTTGGGCCCTTCTGTTCTGTGCGGGTCCCGAGTTCCAGGTGCGGCATCCACCTTCAGGGTGCGCGCATCCATGGGCCCCGCCACCGTGGCCTGCTCTTCTGAGGTAATGCACCATGCGAAGCCTCATCCCAACCTAGCGAGGGGCCCCAGCGACTGGCTGGGTCCCAAACCTTCTGCTGAGAGGATCCTAAGCCGGGAGCTGTGCGATGGGGGATTGGCTCGGGAGAACCTAGAATCAGAGGTTGTCCAGGAGGCCTAGACGAACCATCGGGGATCCAGTCACCACACTGCATGACAGGTATGCTCAAGCTGTCAGTGGGTGACACTATCTGAACTGACTGGGAGGATTCGCTCAATCTAATTTCACAAATCTCAAATTGTCAAGCCTGTGGCAGAGGCCTGTTCCTCCCAGTGAATGCTTAAGTGGCGCTCTGGCTGCCAGGCCTGTGATAGACGCCTGTCCGGGGGCACTTTACCCACCCTGATTGTGGTGGCGACGAATTGGGTTATATTATTGCTGAGAGCAGGCTTGCTCTCTTTCATATCCAAGGCCTGATACTAAAGTTTCTCTACGCTCATCAACTTTCCTCTATTGTGTGTCATGATTGATGTTGGCCATGTTGGGCCTTGGAATAAAGCATTGAAAACTCAATTGACGTCTGGACACTTGCTCTTTATTCACACTCACAGCTATCACCCCTAGACCAAGTCAAGAAGGTAACTTAAATAGGCCGATCCCAAACTAAATAGCGGCTCCTTCGGGGGTGAGCGCTACACCAGTATTTTCAATTTTGTATTATCTAATAAACTTTTTTGTACTATTACACTATTCGTCACTACCTATAGTAGCCCCTTATATCCCCAGGGGCATTTCTGACTTGATCTCTCCTGTGGGATATCATCTCCAATTTTATGTCCCTTACTGATAATCACCTGCATGTGGTGGTGTATTGGGATATTGTCCTTGAACTATAATTTTAAATGCCAAGCCTTGGTCGCATGTTGTAATGCGTCCATGCTTAGTAGCTCAACGCCTTTCTTTATGTGACACAGAGATGATGTATAGATCCCCCAAACTCCTGTTGCGAGGAGTGACGCCTGGGGCCTAGTACTGAGTTTTCACATACAGAATTGCATTGAAATCCTTGATAACTGCTCTGTTCACCAGTGCTGTTACAAATATGCATGTAGGCCAAAAAAAAACATTAAAAGTAGGGTTGTCTCGATATCAAGCATTTGCCCGAGTACTTGTACTCGGGCAAAGGCTCCGATGCTTCACCCGATACCTGGGCAGTCAGGTTGATCAGTGCGGTGGGGGAGTTACAAGCACTGATCACCCTGTATAGATTTAAAAGTCTGACAGCCGGTCCTCTCTCTAAAACCCCCCGCCCCCTGACACGGCTTTCATCGGTGATTGGTGCTTCTCTCCCACGAACGATCACCGCTGACTGTGCCCTATCCTCCTCCAGTCCCCATCCGTCCTTCTCCATGCTGCTGTCCCCCTCCGTTGTCTTCCGTGTCCCCCTCCATGATGCTCCGTGTCCCCCTCTCTTCTCCGTATCCCCCTCCGTGCATCTGTCCCCGTCTCTCCTCCGTGTTCCCCTCCCTGCATCTATCCCACTCTCTTTTCCGTGTCCCCCTCCATACATCAGTCCCCCTCTTCTCCGTATCTACCTCCGTGCATCTGTCCCCCTCTCTCCTCTGTGTCCCCCTCCGTGCATCTGTCCTCCTCTCTTCTCCCCCTCTGTATCTCAGGATGGAGAGCGGAGGTAGGAGCCGGTAAACCTGGCTCCATCGTTTTCTGAATGGACAAAGTCAGTGATCACTGACTCTGTCCATTCACATAACTGAAACATCGTAACCTCCTGTGATTACGATGTCTCAGTTAATGAATGAAGAGAAGCCGCTGTCTTCTGTCTATTCATTATCAGTGCAACGGAGGCTGCGGAGAAAGGGACTGGGGAATATATGTCCCTAGTCCCTTTCCCTGTCTCAAAGGGGAGATGTCAGAGGTCTTGTACCCGGTCTTAAAAAAGTGGTATCGGGACAACCCTAATTAAAAGCTTACAGCATGCATGGGGACAAAGGTGACATTTACAGCATATTACAATCATGGTAATTAGGGAAGGATGAAAGAAATACAATACTTTAGTATACATTAAATACATAGACTGTGATGTTAAAGGAGAAAACTTACCTTCATATAGTCCTTCTGCAGGACTTGTATAATAGCATAACAGGTTTCTGGTATAATGATCCCCAGAGCCTGGGTGGAGATGCCTGTCGAGAACTTGAGGTCCTGCAGGCTTCTCCCAGTCGCCAGGTATCTCAACGTGGCGACTAGCCTCTGCTCGGCAGTGATGGCTTGTCGCATCACAGTGTCCTGCCTCGTGATAGAGGGGGACAGCAAATCCAACAGACAGTGAAAAACAGGGTCCGTCATCCTGAAGTCATCAGGGTTATTCTCCTGGATTTCCCGGAGCAGAGGCATATGACAGAATTGATCCCGCTGGAGCAACCAATTCTTTGTCCATGAACTCCTCACCCTGTTCATGGATTGAGGGCGGGTCAAAGCATTAACCCCAACACCAAGCCCATATGCAGCACGAACTCTACGATGAGAACGTATCCGCAACATGGCTAGAAAACGGTTGGCTGGTCAGAACGAACTAAACAGAATGCACTGAGGAACAGAAAGTCCTATGAAGAACGACCTGAAAAAGAGAAACAAGCGGACAAGAACGCACTGAAAAACAGATACGACCTGACTACACACCCTGAAAGACAGATACAAACCCACAAGCACCAACTGAACATCAGAAAACGATCTGAAAAGCGTGAATCGTCTCTCACCAAACTTTTACTAACACGCAGTAACACAAGATCAGCAAAAGCAGCCCAAAGGGTGGTGCTGTTTGATTTGAACCTCCTCTTTATACTGTCGTCATACATTTTGTAGGTCACCACGTTTTGGGCGGTCAGAATTTGGCATGACAGTGTGTATGCAAGACAGCTTGAATGGAATTCCGACAGAAAATTCCGTCTGAGTTTATCACGTTCGGGAAAAAACTATCGTGTGTAAAGTGCATTAGACTTCTTATGGGTACACCTGTTTAATTTAAAAAATTCCCAAATATTTTACATGATAGGGTAATTATGATTTCCTGACAGACTTCGTGGCAGCATACGTGTTAGTTAGTCCTGCCTCCATAACTACCCTATAGGACACCTCTCCTATAAATCTTTGCTCTGGGCCACCGGCCATGTTCCTTTTTTGTTCTCCTCCGTAGAACCAAGTCGCTGGTTCTCCTACCTGAAGATGAATCCCCTGGCCGAGCGACCAGGTATCGCGTCCCTCCGACTGATAAGCCTTGACTGATAAGCAGGGTATGGAGCGTATAAGCAGAGTAGCGCTAAAGAGCTGGAAGCCTGACCAGATTGCCTAGCTATCAGCAGGTGGCCATTATCTGAAAAAGTCTGGTGTGTGTGGGTGGTCCTCTTGGTCCAGGCGATCGTATGGTGGAGTGGTGAGACAAACTACATTTTCTCATCTCAGCTGTGTTCGTTTTTCTTTTACAAAATCTTTGATAGGAAAATAAAATTTAACAGATTAATGTAAACAGTGTGATGGTTACATCAAACATAGCATGAAGAAGAAGATCCCAGTAAAGAGATGCTATGCATATGGTACATTAATCATCAGTACAATAGAAAACATCAGCGATGCGTCGCGATAAAGATCAATTAATGCCCCAGATTATACTGCATGGTAGGCATAAGCTCGGAAACCCAAAGCTATAAAAAAAGGGGTGCATACATATATAAACTGCTTATTAATTATGGACAAATGAGAAAAAAAATTATCACTTTACCCATCTTCACTAGACCGACTCCTCCTGGAGGCCAAGAGTGTCAGAAAGAAAAATTATACAGAAAAAGAAAGGAAATGGTTAGACAGGATGTAGAAAGCAAGGAGGGACATAGGAAAGGGAGAAGAAACGGAGGGAGAGATAGGGGGGAAGAGTCTATCAGGGGGTGCATTGGGAGACCCTTAAATTTAAGTAGGTTATTAAACCTGGAGGGTTTATTGTACGATATCCATGGTTGTCAGACCCTAATAAATTTATTGTGGGTGTCAGAGGTAAGGGCTGCCAGTTTATTATTAATCATAATGTCGTTTGAAACTGAGCATAGTTTTCCATGCCTTCGCAATGGTCAACTTAGTTGCATTAAAAAGGTGCAGAGCCAGTTGGCATTCCGGGCGGAGGAGTTTAAAGGAGTTGTAAAGGAAAACTTTTTTTGCCTAAAATTAATGTCTGCAAGGTAGACAGACAGAATAGTGTAATGATTCTGTTAAAAAAAGAGTAAATACCTATTAAATTCCTTCATCTATATCACCTCCGGCGTTCTAGCTTCTGTTCTCTAATTCACTTCCTGGTTTGCGGCGCTCGTTCATGTAAGAACTACATTTCCCAGTATGAATTGCGGCACACCCAGTAATTCACACCTCCTTGAAGTCTATAACACGTAGAGAGCGTCCACACAGATGTAGTTCCCAGGAGGGGGTGAGCACGTTACTGACCACTGCAGTAAAGCCTCCCTTCACGGTGGTCAGTAAAATTATACAAGCAGGAAGTGAACAGAGAAGAAATAGAGCAACTTTTGAGCAAAAACGAACAATGAGGACGTGCAAAGAGGAATGTCTGCAGGTAAAGGATGCTTATTATGAAAAAAAAAATGTTTTCCTTTACAACCCCTTTAAGAATAGGTTTACACAGAAGGGCTTAATAAAAGTCTCATTAAATATTAGAATGGAGCATATTACGGAGAAGGGGAAATAGACCCTGACCCACAGTCTACATGCTTTAGGACATGCCCACCAAATGTGGGACATAGTACCTTCCTGTGAGCAACCCCGAAAACAAAGAGGGGAATAGGAAGGATTAAAACTAGCTAATCTGGCTGGCGTATAGTACCATTGGTAGAACACCTTGTAGGCATTTTCCAGAATGAGGACGTCCCTAGAACTCTTCGTAAGGGCTATAGTCATGATCTGCCAGTCCTCTGGATCCAATTGTTTACCCAAGTCTTTCTCCCATTGAAGATGATACGATCTCACTGGGGGTTTTCATAAAGGAAATGATTGAGGAGTAAAGTAAAGATATTGGCCCGGATTCAGATAGCACTTACGCAGGCGTATCTCGAGAAGTGTAAATTTGCGCCGTCGTATCTATGCGCCGTACACACAGAACCAGATACGCCTCAAAATAGGCTTCTTCCTGCCGGCGTAACTTTTCTAGGTGCATATTTATGCTGGACGGATCTTCCGCTCCCATGGATTTTGTATTCAAATATGCAAATGACTGAGATACACCGATTCAGAAACGTACGTTTGGCCGGCGCAGGCTCCGCGCGGTGCGCGTAAGTGGAAAGTCCGGCGGAAAGTTACCCCTCATAAAGCAGGGTTAACTTTGCACCAGGGTTGCACAGGTCAGCTGGAGAGCAGCTACAGCAGCACCGTTACAGACGACCTGAGCACCAACACTTGCAGGACAACACATCTGTATGCCAACATGCCAGGGGCAGCCGTGGTCATAGCACTACTGTGTCGACGGGCATGTAGGAGGGCACGGGAGAGGATATACCGAACGCGCATAGACGTCTTTGGCATGGGGGAATTGGAGGTGTATCGCATCTTCAGATTTAGCCCTGAAGCCATCATGGAATTAGCCACAACCCTGCATTATGACATCACCAGCAAGACACGCCGCGTACATGCAGTGCAGCCACTGGTCAAGGTACTGGCAACACTGCATTTCCTCGCCAGTGGATCTTTTCAAAGAACAAGTGGAGTAGTGGCTGGTTTGTCACAATCCACCATGAGCAGATGTGTGCACCAGGTTGTCCCCGCAATCCTCAGATGCATGTCCCACCACTTCATCAAACCCACCCAGGAGCATCTGCGGCAGAAGGCAATGGCAGATTTCTACAGAATTGCAGGATTTCCACGCACCGTGGGGGCCCTTGATTGCACACATGTGGCACTACGGCCCCCCCGTCACACAGAGCACATATACTGCAATCGGAAGCATTGGCATTCCATCAACATACAGGTGATAGCCGATGCCCAATGCCTCATATGGCACGTCCGTGCCAAACACCCAGGGGCCAGCCACGACAGCTTCATATACTGTCAAAGCAACATCCCAACAGAATTTGAACAGAACGTGTACAGGAACAGCTGGCTGGTTGGTGAGTGACATGGGAGTCAGGCATGACTGTCCGCCCCCATGATGCAGACATCACGAGGGCCACATGCACGACTAACATCCTCCTGTCTTTTCCCTTCCAGGTGACGCGGCATATGCACTTGGACCCCATCTCATGACTCCATTCCGGAATCACCAAACCAGAGGAGAGAGAAGATACAATGATGCACATGCACGTACCCGTGGAGTGGTGGAACACACATTTGGACTCCTGAAGTCCCATTTCCGATGCCTGGATAAGTACCCTGTTGTATTCCCCAAACTTTGTGTGCCAGATCATCGGGGCATGTTGCATTCTACACAACTTCGCCATGAGAAAGGGCCTGGAGATTGACCTACGTGATGACCTGACCCCCCAACCACACAATCCCCCCCTGCCCGAGGGTACCCCGTCTGCTGAGGGAAGAGCAGTTAGGAGATGCCTCGTGGTAGGCTTCTTTTCAAGTTAAACACACACATTCATCATGGCACAAGGAGAATGCACGCATGCACACCACTGTGGTCCCTAGCAAACACACCCCACATCCTCATCAAATTGGATTAGCCCAAGTACACCGCACGGGACTTGGGAGCAGCAATGCCGCGCCAAGGCTCCAATTATGTTGCTGTACATTCATACACCATTCACACGGGTTGTGGGGATACATTCTGCCCAACGACCGAGGGTGACACCCCTTTGCTGGCAGGAGTGTCACCCCCCCACATTCACACACCAGTCACACTGTAGCCTGCACTACTCCCCGTGTGCAGTGAATTAAAAAAAAAACAATCACCTGAGTATAAAATAAAAGAAAAAACTCATCACATGAGTATAAATTAACATAATCCAAAAAATCATCGACCCTGTCATGGGCTTTGTCTGGTCTCTAGGCTTCTGGAGCGCAGTTGCCTGGGACGAGCCTCAGGTGGTGGAACATCCCCCAGTCTCTCCCTGGCTGCCTGGCTGCCCTCCATTGCCACGGCTATACGGTGGAGGTATAGATTGGTGGCAGCCTGCATCCGCAGCCGGCGGGTGGTGTTGCTGCGCTGTTGGCGCCTTGTCTGCCTCCCCTCCTAACGTACAGCAGCTGCCAGGCTCCAGACCTCAGTGACAAGGCCAGATGTGGTGGCCTGCAGGTCCACCATACAGGTCACAAGGGTTGACCCGTTGCCAACCACATCCTGCAGGGTCTCATTGATAGTTACATTCTGGCCAGCCTGCTGGGTGAGGGCCTCCTGCACAGCCACAGTGCAGGCAGCCTGGCTCTCGGCCGAGGAGGCCAGGCTATCTGCAACTCGGTGCAGATCACCCACTAGGGAACCCATATGGCGGGTCTGCCTCGTCTGGTCCCTCGCCAGATGATCCTCAAAGTCCACAGGAACTCCCCTGTTTTTTTGGGTAGCCTTCCTAGGGGCAGGAGAGGCTTGGGGCCGGCTGTAGGGGAGGGCCCTTGAGGGGCTATCTCTGATAGGGATGGTGTCCCTTGAGGTGGTATCCCTGATAGGGATGGTGTCCCTTGAGGGGGTATCCCTGATAGGGATGGTGTCCCTTGAGGGGGTATCCCTGATAGGGATGGTGTCCCTTGAGGGGGTATCCCTGATAGGGATGGTGTCCCTTGAGGGGGTATCTCTGATGGGGGAGGATGTTTGGGAGGGACCAGGTCTGGGGGTCTCCTCCACAAGGTATACCGCATCCTCCTCTATCCCGACGTGCTCCTCCTCCACTTCCTCAACAGGTGAGGAGGGGTCACTCTCCACCACCGATGGCGTGGGTCGCCCATCAGTCGATGACGGCCCAGCTCCCTCCTGCACATCTGTGGATGACACAAAACATTCACATGTTGGTGGATCCACACACTTGTCACATGGTCCCTTGCCCCCCCACACATGCTACACACCAGAAAGAAGATAAAACACACTTACCTGTCCTCAAGGGCTATTCCCCAGAATCAAAGCCCTCCAAGCCCTTCACCAGCTGCCTATCCAGACACCTGGCAACGACCATCTCCTATTCCGTCAGGGAGATGTTTGCGGCTGGTCCTCCTCCTGTGCCAGTGGCATGCCTCCTGATCGCCACGAGCTTCTCCTTGACCAGTCTCCGCAGATCTTTGATCTTTTTACAGATATGTTTTGGCTCCCTAGCCACCACGCCAAGGGCATTCACCTGTGTGGTGATCTCCGCATAAATGCGGGTTTTGTCATCCTTCCCAGTGGTGCCACTCTGTGGTCCATAGAGGCGGGCGCCGTGTTGGGAGAGGCCATCAATAATAATAGCCTTCTCCTCAGGGCTAAATTTGGTCATCCAGCGGTCACTCAAAGTCCCTGGTGCAGACATAATTCCAAAAATACAAAAGTACTAGCACCCAAAAATGCTTGTGTACTTTTGCACTTGAAGGGCACATGTCTGGGCGTATTTATGCACTGGGCGTAGGCAGTGGGCCGGCCTATCTTAGGGGTTACGCCGGGCGCAGTTATGCGCATGCGCAGATGGGGGCAGACAATCCGTCGTTGTCACAGCGCATGCGCCGTTTAAGATACGCCCAACGTATCTCTCTGCGACCCGGTCGGACCATCATTTGCATGGGGTGACGCCCACTTACACTTAGGCCGTCTTACGCCGTTGAAAATACGTTCCACTGGTGCATCTTGGTGAGTAATATCTTTCTGAATACAGTACATGCCTCTCCGCGCTGGTCCGGCGTAGCGTAAATTAGATGCGCTACGCCGGCGTAAATATGCGCCAATGTATCTGAATTTGGCCCATTAATCCCAGGAATGAGGTTTAGCCCTGCAGATGCTTTCAAAGGGGGTCGAAGTGTATGGGGAGGGGCTGGGCCTTTATAAGTTGTTGGAGGAAGTGTCTAATTTGAAGGTAACTGTAATGTTCTCGTAGGGGGATATCATGGGAAGATTAGAGAGCTGAATGCATGGCTAAAGACCTGGTGTAGGAAGGAGGGATTTGGGTTTCTAGAGCACTGGGATGACTTTTCATTGGGGTGCAACCTATATGCTAAGGACGGTTTGCACTTGAATGGAAGGGGGTCTGCTGTGCTGGGGGAGAGGTTTATGGGAATGCTGGAGGAGTATTTAAACTAGGATTGAGGGGGAGGGTGAACTAGAATTACATCGGGTACACAGGTCAGCTAGGGGTCAGACATTAATGGAGAGTGGAATGGGGATAGATGGGGGGAGGGTCATGGCAGGTGACAAGAAAGTTCCCATGTTGCAAACAGCCATTGGAAATAATAGTGCCATTTGTACTACTATAAATTATATGAAAAACACTAGAGAAAAATGTAACAATACATTTAAGTGTTTGTTCACCAATGCCAGAAGTCTGCCAAGCAAAACAGGTGAGTTGGAAGCTCTGGTGCATGAGGAGAGCTATGATGTAATCGGTATTGCTGAAACTTGGCTTCAATCCTCACATGACTGGGCTATTAATATTCCTGGCTATGCTCTCTTTCGGAAAGACAGGGTAAAAAGGAAAGGTGGAGGGGTCTGTCTCTATGTGAGAAGTGACCTCAAAGCAAGCGTGAAAGAGAACCTGGTTGATGGAGAGTGTGATGAGGCTGAAGCATTATGGGTGGAACTGCATACAGATGTGCGTAGTTCAAAATTAATCATTGGAGTTTGTTATAAACCACCCAATGTTAATGAGGAGGTGGAGACTCAGCTCCTTGCTCAGATGGAAAGGGCTGCAAGGGCTGGGACGGTGATAATAATGGGGGATTTTAACTACCCAGAAATTGACTGGATTAATGGCACTTCTGGGACAGTTAAAGGACAAAAATTTAAAAACCTATTGCAGGACAATTTTATGGTGCAGTTTATTGAGGCCCCAACTAGGAATGATGCTCTGTTGGACCTGATAATCTCAAACCATGCAGAGCTTATTACTAATGTTCAGATAAAGGAACACCTGGGTAGCAGTGATCATAACATGATTTCATTTAATGTTAACTATAAGCAAGAAATACATACAGGAAATATTAAAACACTAAATTTTAAGAGAGCAAATTTTCCAAGGATGAGGGCTGCTCTCCAGGACTTGGACTGGGAGGGACTATTGACACCGATGAACACAGAACAGAAATGGGAATTCTTCAAAAAGACTGTGTGGAACCTCACTGCAAAGTATGTTCCCATGGGCAATAAGTTTAAAAGGCTAAAAATAAAACCTATGTGGCTCACGGGCAAAGTTAAAAAAGCTATAAACAATAAGAAAGTAGCTTTTAAAAAATATAAAAATGAAGGAACACTAGTGTTGTTTAAATGTTACAAAGAATATAACAGGATATGTAAAAAGGAAATCAAGGATGCAAAAATTCAAAATGAACGACAGATTGCAAAAGATAGTAGGACAAACCCCAAAAAATTCTTTAAATATATTAATAGTAAAAAGGTGAAGTCTGAGCATGTAGGCCCCTTACAAAATAATCTAGAGTGGGTGACTGGGGACAAAGAGAAGGCACATTTATTAAATGCTTTCTTCAGCTCTGTGTATACAATGGAGCATGGGGGAGCTCATGTCCAAAATGGGGGTGGGAGTGACACAGCCCCAAATCCACAATGGCTCAAAAGTGATATGGTCCAGAAATATTTAGACAGAATAAAGGTGGATAAAGCACCTGGACCAGATGGCATCCACCCACGGATCCTAGGTGAGTTGAGCTCTGTCATTTTAAAGCCACTGTATCTAATATTTAGGGACTCCTTAATGACAGGAATAGTACCACTGGATTGGCGTAGAGCCAATGTGGTGCCTATATTTAAAAAGGGAACAAAGTCTTTACCAAGTAACTATAGACCTGTTAGTCTAACTTCTATAGTTGGGAAGATACTGGAACGTTTAATAAAAGACCACATGGATGAGTTCTTGCAGGAAAAAAACTATTTAAGCAGCAGACAACATGGATTCATGAAAGACAGAAGTTGTCAGACAAACCTGATTTCCTTTTATGAAGAGGTAAGTAAAACCCTGGACAGAGGCGTGGCTGTGGACGTGATATATTTGGATTTTGCAAAAGCGTTCGATACAGTTCCGCACACACGGCTCATGTGTAAGGTAAGGTCTACAGGATTGGATATATCAGTTTGTAAATGGATAGAAAATTGGCTGAAAGACAGAATTCAGAGAGTCGTGGTTAATGATTCTTACTCTGAATGGTCCAATGTTATCAGTGGTGTACCCCAAGGTTCAGTGCTGGGACCCTTACTTTTCAATATATTTATAAATGATATTGGGTCTGGGATCAAAAGTAACATTTCTGTCTTTGCAGATGACACCAAGCTATGCAGTGGAATAACGTCCTTGCAGGATGTCTCCAATTTACAAGCCGACCTCAATGCTCTGTCTAATTGGGCGACTAAGTGGGAGATGAGGTTTAATGTAGATAAATGTAAAGTTATGCACTTGGGGGCTAAGAATATGCATGCATCATACATACTAGGGGGAGTACAACTGGGGGGATCTGTAGTGGAGAAGGATCTGGGGGTTTTAGTTGATCATAAGCTCAATAATGGCATGCAATGCCAAGCTGCGGTTTCCAAAGCGAGCAAAGTCCTTTCTTGTATTAAGAGAGGTATGGACTCCAGAGACAGAGATATAATTTTGCCCCTGTACAAATCATTAGTAAGACCTCATCTGGAATATGCAGTTCAGTTTTGGGCACCAGTTCTCAAAAAGGATATCGGAGAACTGGAGAAAGTGCAGAGAAGAGCAACCAAACTGATAAGAGGCATGGAGGAGCTCAGCTATGAGGAAAGATTAGAAGAACTAAATCTATTCACTCTTGAGAAGAGGAGAATTAGGGGGGATATGATCAACATGTACAAATATATAAGAGGTCCATACAGTGTACTTGGTGTTGAGTTATTCACTTTACGGTCAACACTGAGGACAAGGGGGCACTCTTTACGTCTAGAGGAAAAGAGATTTCCCCTCCAAATACGGAAAGGTTTTTCTCTCATCACCTTCCAGGACGGCACCCGAGATGATGGCTCCTCCCCACAGGAAACACAATCACTTAACAATTTAAAAGTCCCCACCCTTCCCCTTGATCCTCAGTATTGATTGTGTTTCTCCGAACACATCGTCACGTTTGTTTTGTTTGAAAACCTAGAGACCGGGGAGGGTCGAAGGTACCCCTGTTGAGACAGGTCTTAGGGAGGCCGGGGAGGGCTGAACTAACCTGTAGGCCTTCGGGTCTAACTCACAGGTCGCCCCAGGCGTGCACCAGCGCTCTGAGCTGCGGGGAGGCTTGCCATCGCTAGGGTGCAGAAGAAACGCCGCCATTTGAAGAGCTCTCTCTTCCCGGGTACTGCTTCCTACTTTTGGAAACATGGCGCTCCAAGCCTCTCTGAGTGAAGGTGGGCTTTTGCCTCACAGCGCAACCCGGAAGGGACGCCGGAGAGAAGCATGGCGGTGGAAGGGTCGGCTTGCGGATAGCCCTTACAAGAGGTACCGTCAGCCGGGGACCCAGCCAAACCTCCTCATGGACAGGAGGAGATGAAGGCAAATGTGACTGCAGGCAGATCCAGGTCGGGGCGCAGTGAGTACATTCCCCCTTGGAAAGGGAGGAGGAAAGGGAGTGAGAGTCCTGGTCTTCAGGGTCTGAGTCTCTGGGGCCAGCCAGCCAGCACAGGACTGGTTTTTACTTCTCACCCTTTCACCTCCCCAGTACAAATCTGCAGTCCTGGGGGAGGACAAAGTAATATTATGCATATATGTATATCTCTTGTCTTGCAAAAACCCCCCAGCGGATCCCAGGAGACCCCAAATAAACAGTCTCCTACCGCTACAGGGCATAGCTCCTCATAACTTGGCAGAGAAAGGAAAGACTTTCCATGAAGCCGCCAGGCAGTCCGTAACTTAAGGTCTGACATAGAGGAGCTTATCCCTAGAGAAGACATATCCTCCCAAGAAGGCCTCGTCCGAACGGAACCTAGTGCCCTTCCCCCGCCCTCACAGTCATTCCCTCTAGTCCAGGTAGAGGAAGCTTAAGGAGGACAGGGAGGATATGGTAAGCCAAGCTAAACAGGAGCCATTCACCCTAGAGGGTCTGGTTGGACTCCTGCAGGCAAATACAGGCCTCTGAGGAGATTATAAAATCCCTAGAATAATCTCATAAAAGGGGGCTGAGCAAGGCTCAATCCAGTTAGGGCCAGCCTGCCATGAATCTGACAGGCAGATCACAAGGGTGCAGTTAGGTTTTTTAGCCAAAAAACTGACCGCCTAAACTCTTAGGATAGGCCCAACAGGGGGCATACTAGTGGGTTTATTACCCTTGTGGGGGTTGTTTATTGGTTACAATATCTCCCAAGTTCCAACCGATCACTTCCTCCTTACACTGCTGGTATATCTGTCAGTGTGTTAGAGTTAATCTAAACCTCTTGTGGCTCAGGCAACAAACCATTTAGGTGGTGTGAGAAGCATAAAATGCTAGCCTGCAACCCTTAATTGGGAGTTTCTCTGGTACAAACCCCTGTGTTAAAACTATGAAAATCAGCCATACAGGTGTCTGATTGCCTCCAGCCTGAGACTATGGTCACCTCTTCATGAGAGACCTAATTGATTTCTGAGTCTGTGCTCGTTAAGACCTTAAAGGCTTGGACTAGCTCCCACCTGTGTGTGGACCAGCTACACCTACTCAGACCTTTGCAATAGCAGAATAGCAGCTACCACTATTGTGGTATAGTCACACACCTCGGATTTCCAGTATTTGGAACTACCATGTTCCTTCACTGGGATGAAGGATCAATATCTGAAACTCAGGTTATGCTAGGATAGAGCGTTGGTCTGTCCGCACATCAGAAATGCACAACATGGGTTTATCTTGGGTCATTTCTGAGATATATGTGTGTGTGTGTATGTATATATATATATATATATTTGTGTGTGTATATATGTAGACTGATGATCAAGGGATATCCTATGACTCACCAGAAATGCCTAAAATTGGTTAGATAACGGTACTCTGTTCCTTATCAAACGCATAACACTGAATGGTGGTGACGCCTCTATGCTATATTCGCACACTATTGTTATTCAGAAACATACCACATTGAGTTACTGTCGGTGTAATTTCTGTCGGATACATGCATGTATATTATTGCTTATCAGAGAAGCATGACATTGATTTGTCGGTGACACCTCTATTATATAACTATGGTTATTCAGAAATATACCACATTGAGTTACTGTCGGTGTAATTTCTGTCGGATACAGGAATGTATATTATTGCTTATTAGAGAAGCATGACATTGAATTGTCGGTGACACCTCTATTATATAAACCGCACACTAGGGTTATTCAGAAACATACCACACTGAGTTACTGTTGGTAAAAATTTCTGGAGGTTACATGTTGGTACACTATTACTTATCAGAAACGCATGATGCTGAGTTACTGATAGCGACACTTCTGCTGGGTATATGACTATGCAATTTTGCTGATTAGAAACGCATAGCATTGTATTATTGTTAAGGATATTTATAAATTCAGATATGCACTGCTTTAAGGGTCCTTTTTTGCTAGTGACATTTCTGTTGATTAGATGACCCGACAAGGTTGCATTAAGTAACACATTGGGTTGCTGACAACATGCTGTTGGTCATATAAACTTTCCAAGTTTTTTTTTTTTCTAATCAAAATAATGCACAACTGGTATTGTGGGTTCATGACGGTATACTGTTACTATCCAGAAACGCACAGCATTGAGTGTTCTTGCTAGTGACGTTTCAGGTATATGACTGTGGGTGTTGGAATACACAATGTTACTGTCTGTAACATTTCGGTCCCTTGTCCTATACCCTATTGTTTATCTGAAGTATGCTAATACCACTCTCTGCTAGTTATGACTGCAGGGAGTATAACACCAGCAATACACGGTTGAGGCCGCATATGTCCTTTTGGTCATACTGGCCATGCGACTGTTTGTTTTTTTCTATGATCATCAGAGATATACTATAGGTGCTAGTATTATTTTCTGTTGATTGGAAGACCGTACTGCGGTCAGTCAGGAATAGACAACACTATAGTGGTTCTTGTCCTCCTGTCCTGAATCTATTACCTTGGGTCGCTGCACATAAATAAAACACAGCAGTAGAAGGTGTCTGTGTCCTCTGCGTTGTTTATTACTCAGAAAAAAAAAAAAAAAAACTCCAGATTGGCTAGTGGCCTCTCTGTTGGATACAGGACCTATAAACCTATTAAGCATCAGAAGCTCACACTTGGAGCTTCTGTCCTTTCTCTGGGCTTAGGTTATATGGTATCTTACTACATATGAGAAATACACACCTAAGGTTGGTTGTGTCTTCTCTATTCTACAGGTGTCTGTATATCAGAAAACACAGCAGTGGAGGCTGGGGGTGTTTATCTGTCTTTCCATATTAAGTCTGAGCTTGCTGTCCTTCGGAGATACAAGATCTAGGACCTGTATATCTGGGACATTTTGGTCACTTCATTTCGGTCACTTTATTTCAGACCTTATTTTCTATTCACATGGAAGGAACAGGATTTCTGATTGCGGGCCTTTACTTCTAGGCATGCCAGAGACATTCCCTAGACCTGAACCCAGTAGGGTTATAGGACACTGGAAGGAGGTCATAAAATCACCTAGTAGGTTCTTTTTAGTAGGAAAGGGGTTACGCTGTTAGGGGCTGTTTGCCTAAAAAATTCAGCATCAGGATTCTTTCTGACTGGTTCTCCCGATCCGATCCGAGCTTTATAGCTCAGTGTATGTCCTTCATGTCACCCCCTTGGACGAACTGGATATGAATAACCAATATTCATCTTTTACTCCTACTATGGCATTGGTCCCTTGTGGTAGGGATCTGCTTAACTTAACACTCCTTGGTGCGTGGAGTGGATCATGACCTCAAACACTGGATTTTTACAGAATACTGTATTCTGTTGGCGTGTGGCACTCATGGGTTTACCCTGAGATTATAGGGTAAAATGTATCTGCATATTATACGCGGGGGGCGGTGAAAAGTTTTCTTTCCCCGACACCTTTGTTCTTTTCTGTTATATACCAATGAATGCAGTGGTTACTCGCAATTTCGTAACAGGCTCCTTTCTGCGTAGTTTAATGATCGACTCGCAGGGTTATAAGGAGCCTAGGGTATATAGAACAATCTCACATCTGACATGTCGGTATTCAGATGGGAAGGAACCCAGAAATGGGGAATGACCAGGATGGGACCTGCTTGTCAACCGGCTTGCAGAGCAGCTGTTTTTTGTCCGGTCTAGCAGTGTACGTTGGAGACAGGAGTTTGTCCACGCGTATTGGCGGACGCACGAACGAGCCACGCCAAGGCATCCTGTGGTCCAGACACTGACCAATAAGTGTCCTCGCTATAAAGTCACATGCATTCCAATGAATGGAGGTGGACAGGTGGACTGAAGGGAGTGCAGGAGCACACCAAACGCCCTGCTTGGTCACATACCTGTCCAGTCATTTGAGTGAAGGGAATAGACTTCCCTTAATCTAGTATCCTTGAGTGGGTTTATTTCCCTGTTTCACCAGGACTATGGCAAACAAAAAAGGGGGACCCACAAGGATTGTACGTCGGGAGACCCTGTTTCTTTCTAAACCATTCTCCTGTACAGACTAGTGGCTTAAAACCACATGTTGTTTTTTTCTGGGTTGGTCAAAGTAGGTCTTTGTTTCACAGAACAAATCTCTGACTAAACTTTGGATGGTCTTATGCAGCTTTGCAGACACTATCAACCACGATGGCTAGAATATTGGCGCAGCCAACCTTTCTATCCTAAAGAATACTCAAGCTCTCAGAATTTTTTTCTTTAAGAGCACGTGCCACCTAGACTCTGCATCCAAAGAGGAGACAGGAGCATAGGTGGAGCAGACCTGCAGGTCATTTTCATGATCCAGCTAGGATACCCTCATCACACACTAGGAAGTGGAAGTGGTGAAATAAAATTAGATTCTGACATCTAGCAAAAGACCTTGCAGGCAAGGGTCCCACCCTAAAGTAGGCCTGTTGGTTACTCGTCTATCCTCTCGGGTGCCGTCCTGGAAGGTGATGAGAGAAAACGGACGTTACTTACCGGTAACGGTGTTTCTATGAACCTTCCAGGACGGCAGGCCTACTTCCCGCCCTATGTGGAGGGAAAAGATAAGCTAAACGCTAGGTGGTAAGTACCTATACGGAACAATGTCCCTTGTGAACCAGTTCAGGACTACTCTAATTCATACTGAGGATCAAGGGGAAGGGTGGGGACTTTTAAATTGTTAAGTGATTGTGTTTCCTGTGGGGAGGAGCCATCATCTCGGGTGCCGTCCTGGAAGGTTCATAGAAACACCGTTACCGGTAAGTAACGTCCGTTTTTCACAGTAAGAGCTGTGAAAATGTGGAACAGACTCCCTCCAGAGGTGGTTCTGGCCAGCTCAGTAGATTGCTTTAAGAAAGGCCTGGATACTTTCCTAAATGTACATAAAATAACTGAGTACTAAGATTTGTAGGTAAAGTTGATCCAGGGTAAATCCGATTGCCTCTCGGGGGATCAGGAAGGAATTTTTTCCCCTGCTGTAGCAAATTGGATCATGCTCTGCTGGGGTTTTTTGCCTTCCTCTGGATCAACTGTGGGTATGGAGTTGGGTGTATGGGATTGTATTGTGTTTTTTATTTTGTTTGTTTATTTTTTTGTGGTTGAACTGGATGGACTTGTGTCTTTTTTCAACCTGACTAACTATGTAACTATGTAACTATGTAACTATGGGAAGATCTAAGAGCATTGAATGTTTATATTCTCATAGGGGTGAACAGAGAATGAATGCCAGTGAATCCATTATCCGTCCACCACGAAAATTGTTCCATATATGAAGAGAGTGTGTCAAACACGGCCCGACCCCGTGGGGGCGCTTTGTGGGAGGGAGCCAGGGTACAGAGGAAATCGGGATAGGGTGAGATTTAACCAGATCAATAGTAGCCTATAGTGGCATTTGATATGCGTCATGAAGGTGGTATTATAGGGCTATGTTCGTTGCCCTATAGTATTCTTGAAGATTGGGGACCGAAAGATGAGCATACAAGGTTCGTTTATTGATCCAGGGTCAGGTGGGACCCCAGATGAATTTCAGAACCTTGCATTGGTGAATTCGCAATATGTACGAGGCGATTGGAACTGGTAATACTCAAAAGAGATATACAGTAGTAATTTCTGGAGGTAGGTTATACGAACAGCAGAGATCCTGTCAAACCAAGTTAGTGGAATGTGGGACCAGGAAGATAGCATGTCAGTGAGCTTTCTAAAAAGAGGGGGGAAATTGACCTGGTACAGTCCTTTGTATTTAGGGGTGAGATGTGTACCCAAATGAGGGTATTGTGTACCCAAATTGCTTTTAGAGAGGTCAGTTCTGGGGGGGAAAGGTTTACGTACATCGACTTAGATTTTACTGTAGTAGGGTTAACGTGTAGACCCGAAAGGGGTGCAAAAGTCTCCAAAAGTGAGAATAAATTAGGCAACAAGATTCTGGGTATTGTCAGAGTCAAAAGGATGTCATCCGCAAACAAGGAGATCTTATGAGTAGAACCCGCCACCTCAATACCTTTTTATATCTGGATGTGAACAGATCGCAAAAGGTTCCATAGCCAAGACAAACAAAAGAGGCGAAAGAGGACAGCCCTGTCGAGTGCCCCTCCGGATAGGAAAAATAGAGGATTCAAACCCGTAGTATGCAGTGTTAGTTTTTATATATTGTTTTGTCCCCTGTGTTCCTGTTCCCTTCTTTTCTGCTGGTGTCGTTTTACCAGGAGCATGGGGGCTTGTTTTCTTCTACGCTCCAGCTGCCGCTCTCTCACTCTCTGCCAGGTCCCTGGGTACACTCTGCGCATGCGCGGACTCGGAAAGAAAACAATGCCTTGTTCACGCATGCGTGCGAGCGTCTCGTTACTGGCACTAGCGCTGACGTTTCTGTCTGCAGCCTGACTGTTTCTTTACCTGCAGTGATCTACATTGGATGTCATGGATGCCTTTCTGCCCCCTAGTGGCCAGACCTCTCCTAGCAGGTATGCATTAAGGATTATCCCTGTGTTAGCCTGTTGAGGGGGGAGTGGGGTACAGGGCACCAGTCTTAAGTATATTCTTTCTTTCTGTCTTCTCTTTTTTTCCACAGCCCTTCTAGGTCTGATGAACAGCATGATTCCTGCAGAAGAAGCGGTTCATCAAAATCACACCGCCAGCACTCCTCCTCCAGGTTCAGGCACCCCGCCTCTCCATCTGGTTCCAGACACCACAGTAAAGACCCTCCTTACCCCCTCCCCTCATCTCGTCCCAGCAGGGGGACAGGAAAATCATGTTCGGGTGTAGGGTCCCGGTGTCTGCTGGCAAATCCCTCTGTTTTTCCAAAGCAGCAGATGAGGGAGGGTGCAGACCAGCACCTGGAATAATTAGTCAAGCGGATCGTTGGGGAATCCCTGCAGGAGAAGGAGGCTCGTCAGCCTCGTGACCCCCTGCCGGAGCCACTATACACTCCAACAGGAGAAGGGCAGGTCTATGATACATGGGAATGTTCCCAGCCAAGCCCCCATCCGTTCCTTCATTAGACAGTAAGTCGGAAACGAGTATCCTGGGATGGGCTTTGAGTATGCCCTGGTTCCCTCTTTGGTAAGAGCAGTGAGGGAATTCCTGAATTGGGAGGATCCTGTAACTTCTCCTCTGAAGCAGAGGAAATTCGTCAAGCAGCTGAATAACGAGCATCAATATTTTCTCTTTCTAACTGAGTTGGGCAACATCATCTCTGATGAGTGGGGCAAATGGGCAAGAAGAGTTCCATGCAATCCAAAATCCTAAAACTGTATCCCTTCAGGGAGGAAGAGGTTACGCATCTCGAGTCAGCTCCCTTGGTAGACGCAGCACTGAGGCTGGTCAGATATGTGACCCTTCCTTTGGAAAACACGGTCCTCTTTTAAAGACTCCTTGGAGAGGCAGATTAATTCTGATCTGAAGTGGATCTGCCTGACAGCGAGCATGGCCTACAAACTGGTCCTAGCTGTAGCCACAGTATCTAAAGCCTTCTAAACCTGGTCAGACAGTGTTGACTTGACCCTCATAGGCATCTCAAGTGGGGTGGCCAGAAGCTCACCTATCCAGGAAATCAGGCTGGCATCCACCTTTCTGGGGGAGGCTTCCATTGATGTCATCCACCTGGTGGCCTGGGTTATGCTGGCGGCTGTCTCAGCCAGTTTGGACTTATGGCTCTGTCTGTGGTTGGCGGATCCGGCTTCCAAGCAGGTTTGGTGCTGAATTCCCTTTGAGGACACTTTCCTTTTTGGCAACAAACTTGATAGCGCCATAACCCGGGCCAAGCGTGGCAAGTTTGGATTCCTCCCTCAAGATCAGCGCTTACAGAGCCAGAGACACACGAGGAGACAGAATACCGATTGGGCCAGAGAAGCACGCAGCTACAGGCCTGCCCAGGAGTTTACAATATCCTGAAAAGCTAGGCAGTCTTCATTCAAGAAACCCGCAAAGGGCAGTTTTTCCGGCAATTGGAAAACCACAAATTTTTATATGAGATTGGGCATTCCAGGTAGGAGCTCATCTTCTCCACTTTCGGCATGTCTGGCAGCCTCAATCCAGGACTTCTGGATGCCTGGGTCTTCAGCAGCACCCCCAGGTTCAGATTCATCCCTACTTCCACATTCAGAAGAAAAAAAGAAGATCCTATTGGCCTACGTAAACTCTTTTATTGGAGCAAGGCACAGCTATTCCTGTTCCAGATGGTGAACAAGGCCAGGGCATGTATTCTCCTCTTTTCATGGTACAGAAAAAGAACGGCACTTGGAGACCCATTATAGATTTGACCCATCTCAAACACTTTATCAGAAAATAAAATTTAAATAAAATATCTTTATACACGATCCAGAAGTCGGTCCAACCAGGAGATCGGTTAGTGTTGATCAATCTAAAAGACACCTACTTCCACATTTTGGTGGCAGAGGATTTCCAACAATTCCTTTGTTTTGCAGTAGGCCAGCGGCACTTACAATTCACCTGTCTCCCCTTCACTCTAACAACATCACCTTGTGTCTTCTCCAAAGTCTTGTTAGCTGTTGTTGCTCTGCTCTTAGTCAAGGGGGGTTTGTCCTTATCACTACCTAAAAGACCTCCTTCTCTTGGTTCATGACAAAGGTCAACTTCTTGAACACAGAGGCCTGGTTATCTCCACCCTTTAAGAGTTTGGGGGGCTCCTGAATCTAGAGAAGAGTCACCTCACAGTCCCTCGTGTTTCTCGGAGCCCACTTCGACACAGTGAAAGGCACCATCTCACTGGCCGAGCAGAAGATTGTAGTGGTCTGAGACAGAATCTGCTTAGCCCTTGCTTCATCTCATCTCTCTGCCCTCGAGTGCCTGAAGGCGATTGATACCATGGCATCCACATTTCCCATGGTGAAGTGGGCACAGTGGTGGACACAACCCTCCCAGAAAGGGTTTCTTCAACAATGAAGGTCTGACAACAAGAGTCAGCACATCCACCTTACTTTGGCTATGAGAGTGTGGTGGCTCCAGCGGAAAAATCTTCGCAATTGCCACTTGATTGTCCCCTTCACATGGGTCACGATAACTTCAGATGCCAGCAACAAGGGCTGGGGCACTCATTGCCTATCACAGGCCAGGTGGAACTCCCCTTCTCTTTGGATTGTGTATAACAGTGTTCCCCAACCCCCGGGCCGCGGACCGGTACCGGTCCGTGGATCAAACGGTACCGGGCCACCCGAGGAACTTTAAATAATTTCACTGTGGCGGTCGAGGCGCAGAGCATTGCCCTCCGGAGCCCGCCCATTGTGTGACAATAGCGACATTGTGTGACAATGTGTAACATACGGGGCTGCAAGGCTACACTACACTATGCAGCCACCCGATGAGAGCAGAGAGAGAATTGCGTCATCTCTCCGCCCTCCCCCTCTATGCATTCCCGCAAGCGAACGGCTCCCCTCACATTCCCGCCCTGAGACTGTAAGTACAGTGGGCACTGCGGAGGGACATGCATATTGTTTTATACTGGGACATTTATTATTATTTTTTTTTATACTGGGACATTTAATAATTTTTTGATTATGGGACATTAAATGTCCCAGTATAAAAAAATTATTAAATGTCCCAGTATAAAAAAAAACGATTAAATCATTTTTTTATACTGGGACATTTAATATTTTTTTTTATACTGGGACAATTAATCTTTTTTTATACTGGGACATTTAATATTTTTACACTGGGACATTTAGGGCCAGTTCACACTGCACCAATGTCAGAGTTTGGATGTGATTTGCACCGCACTGCAGTGCACATCACATGCGATCTCTGTGCGATGTGATTTCAGCCATAAAAATTATATGGCTGAATTCACATCAAACTCACACAGGAGTAGCAGAAACGGATCGCATGGGTGTTCACACCCATGCGATCCGATTCCTGTCCGAGTTTGCAGATCGCACTGTGATATGCGAACTGATTTGGGGGTGTTAACTTTTACGGTAAATTACACTCCCAGCAGTTCGCATAGGGCAATGTGAACTGCCGCAAAACATGTGATGCGGGAACCCGCAATGGATTTGCAGGGTTCCCGCACTAAACGCTAACGCAACACATCGCGATTCCTCCTACCGGGCCTTGGAAAAATATTCTTCCACAAACCGGTCCTTGGTGCCAAAAAGGTTGGGGACCACTGGTGTATAACATCCTGGAACTACGGGCCGCATTTCAGGTGCTTCTAGCGTTTCATCATTTAAAAAGGAGATCGTCGTGATGCTCAGTTTGGACAATACAACCGCAGTGGCCTACATAAGAAGGCAGGGTGGAACCCGCAACTGGTCCCTGCTACAGGAAGTGGAGCCAATCGTGAGCTTGGCTCAGAGGAATTTGTCCAATATTTCAGCGGTCTACATACCCAGGATTCAAAATGTTCAGGCAGACTTCCTTTCTCCTCTTCAGATGAACAACTGTCAGGGCACAGACCTTTTGCGGTCACTTTCCCCAGTTGGTTCTGGATGGAGTTGAACCTGGGATCTCGCCGTTTCAGGTCCAGCTCTTTGTCTTTGAGCCACTGCTCAGTGCTATCCTGTGTGCTATCCATTTGAGCCTGGTGCTGAACCTGTACTTTCTGTGGACCAATCAGTGGCCAGTGCGGCCTATTTAAGCCAGCCCCTTCCCCTCTGCTAATTGCTGGTTTGTTGTCAGCTTCTGACCCGTATCCTGGAAACCTTACCTTGTGGATTGCTTCCCGACTCAGCTCTCTCCTGGAACTTTTGAACTTGGCTTGTCTCGCCTACTTTGCTTGAACTCTCCTGACCTGACCTATTGGCTTGTGACCCGGACTTGTACTTTCTCCTGCCCTTGACTTTGGCTTGTGACTTGGACCTGCTACCTTCTCTGCCCCCCTGAACCTCGGCTTGTGTTTTGGAACGTCCTTAGTCTTCATCTGGACCTGATCCGTACCTGCATCCCTGACGTATCTTCGGTTATCTCCTGTCTCCGGCTGCAGTCCCGCTGAAGCTAGTACATCTGCTGCTACTACCTGCAAGCACCGCTTCTTCGCTGGCACCGGTACCGCCTTGTGCTTCTGCCTCCTGTCTCAACCTCAGGGGACGGGCGCACTTGGTCGTAAAGGTGAGTCACCCTCTGCATATCGGTCTCGGTAAGTACTTGATTCCTGATAACAACAAGTGGTCTCTCCACAAAGTGTTCGAGTTGCTCTTATCCCTGGGAGTGTTGCCAGAAGTCTACCTATTTGCATCCCCATCCCTCAAGGTTCCAAAACCCTTAGGCCTATGGAATAGATGTCCTCATGAACCAGTAGAGGTTCTGCAAGGCATATGCCTTTCCTCCAGTGCCTGTGATACACCAGTTTCTCTAGAGACTCTTAACAGAGAAGGTGTAGGCGATAGCGATAATTCTTTTCTGGCTCAACAGGCCATGATTTCCTCTCCTGAGACTTCAAAGTTATCAGGACTTAGTTCCCCTGCCACTTAGGCCAGACCTATTGTCTCAGGGCACAACCCTTCATCCCTGTCCTTCTCACCTGCACTTCAGGGCTTGGTTCTTGAGAGGGGAAGGCTCGAAGCTTCAGGCTGCCCAGAATAGGTCATCTCTACCCTCCTGAACACTAGAAGAAATAGTGTGCTGGAAATGTTTATACCTCACTTAAATGATTAATGATACATAAAATAAGTGATTAAAACCTTTTGTCCATAAAAGAATTAAAACGAACGATAACGGTGCGAAAAGCGAAAACAATTACATTTTATTTATACAGAAAATAAACTTATATTAATCCGATATTAGTAACTATAATATGAATGATACCACATTTAAAACAAAGATGTTACTGATACACAATAATACAAATAGGAATATTGCTATAATGGACACATCAGTATATCAGGACAAGTTGTAGGAAAGGAAAAGTTACAGAGAAGATGAAGAAAATTAAAGAGGTATATTTACAAAGAGTGCTTCACCATGCTACTGGGATCAGATCATCATGCCTATAGAGAGTTTCCTACAGCTCCCCGCCTATTTTATATTCCTCCTCCACCATTCAACAAATGAAACACTATTGGTTCAGAGTTGTATTAAATTCTGATTGGCTGCATCTCAAGCCTCTTTTCCTACCATGCCCAGGTCTAAAAACTTCCGGTGCCTTTCTGTCTACTAAACATGTGCACACTGAAATTTTGTTTCGTAATTTCGTTTTCGTCCAAAAAATTAATTTATTTGGTTACTCCCGAAATTTGTTTTTATTTATTTCGTTTTTCGTTAAAAAAATGCATTCGTCCGAAAATCCAAATTAAGGTTGAATCTGTCATTAAAGGCTTATGGTGTGTCGAATGTTCTAAAAAAAAAAAAAAAAAAGATTCGATAGAATCTTTAGAAAAAAAAAAAAATTTGACTCTTAATGTCTCTCTAGGTCGAATCTTTTCTCTCTATGTCGAATCTGTCATTGAAGGCTTTTGGTGTCTGTCGAATATGTTTTTTTCGGGAGCAGTAAATTTAATAATGCTAAAAGTGAAACAATAAAAGTTAAATATTACTTTAAATTTCGTATCCTAGGGGGGGGGGGGGGGGTGTAAAGTTAGCATGTGAAATAGCGCATGTTTCCAGTACTTGGAACTGTCCCTGCACAAAGTGTCATTTCTGAAAGGAAAAAAAGTCTTTTAAAACCGGCTTTGGAGCTATAATGAATTGTCGGCTCTGGCAATTCAGAGCGAATCCATTCATAAAAAAAAAAATAGCCGTCAATTTAAAAAAAAAATGACGTGGGGTTCCCCCCAAATATCCATTCCAAACCCTTCAGGTCTGGTGTGGATTTTAAGGGGAACTCCACCCCAAATGTAAAAAAAAATGGCGTGGAGTTCCCCCAAAAATTCACACCAGACCCCTTATCCGAGCACGTTAACCTGGCCGGCCGCAGAAAAGAGGGGGGGACAGAGTGCGGCCCACCCTCTCCTGAACCATACCAGGCCACATGTCCTCAACATGCCCAGGCTTCCCCCTTGCTGGGCTTCCCCAGTGACATAGCAGAGAGTGCGTCAGAGGGTGTGGGGGTTACGTGACAGGTAGCCCCGCCTCCCCTATATAAGAAATGTCACAGCTTCAGCCGCTCATTCGCTGAGTTTGGGGGAACTCCACGCCATTTTTTTTTTAAATTTGGGGTGGAGTTCACCTTAAAATCCACACCAGACCTGAAGGGTCTGGAATGGATATTTGGGGGGAACCCCACGTAATTTTTTTTTAAATTGACGGCGGGGTTCCCCTTAATATCCATTACAGACCTGAAGGGCCTGGTAATGGACTTTGGGGGTACCCCAACGCTATTTTTTATTTTTTTTTTATAAATGGATTCGCTCTGAATTGCCAGAGCCGACAATTCATTATAGCCGCAAAGCCGGTTTTAAAAGACTTTTTTTCCTTTCAGAAATGACACTTTGTGCAGGGACAGTTCTAAGTACTGGAAACATGCGCTATTTCACATGCTAACTTTACACCCCCCCAGGTACGAAATTTAAAGTAATATTTCACTTTTATTGTTTCACTTTTAGCATTATTAAATTCACTGCTCCCAAAAAAACGGACGTTTTTAAAACTTTTTTTGCATTGATACATGTCCCATGGGACAGGACCCAGGTCGATAGAATCTTAAAAAAAAATAATAAAAATAATTAGACTCTTCATGTCTCTCTATGTCGAATCTTTTCTCTCTGTGTCGAATATTTTCTCTCTATGTAGAACACTATTGGACTAATAGTTAAGGTTAGGCACATTCGACCACAAAACGAAAACGAAAATAAAGCATTTTTTATGTCTGATCTTTCGGTTTTTGTTTTCTGTGCTTTCGTTATCGTTTGTTAAAACGATAACGAAAATACCTGAAATTCGGACCAAAATGCATTCGGACGAAAACTAATGCACATGTCTACTGTCTACCATGTAATAAACAACCCCTTTGATCCCCAGCCCAACCTGTTCCCCCCCTGGTGAGATGCGCCTATTAAGGATAATTACACCTGGAGACATTCAATAGTTCCCATGGGTTAGAAAAAAAGTCCTTTTAAAATATAAGCGGGGCCCTTATTTCATCATATCACAAAATATATAAAGTCCTCTAAAAACATATACATACATCCTTGCAATGGTTCCCTTGAAGCTCCATGATATAAATATGAATGTCTGAATATCCACCACAGTCCCCCCATAAGTTCATTCTTGAACTTATTTCCTCCTTCAATGATTTTGTACCCATCCACAACAGCCCAGAAGCCCCGACCCTTCCCACACCACCACTGCCCTTTCCTTTCTTGAACCTGTTGGAACCCATCAATGTAGGCTTGAGACAGTAAAGAAATCCTGGTGCCTTTAAAACTTCACATCCGAACCATGAGTGTCTGTACTGTAATGTTTCATCGCCCCTCTTTGGAAGAGCGGAACTCCAACATTGATGGCGGGATCCTGGCATATCTAGTCCTGTAACTTGGAAATATGTTTTTATGATTGTAATGATTGGATCAGACCACGAGACAGCACTTTTAAGCATAGTGAAGGAAAGTTCAGGAGAGTCTTATTCGTGGCACATTTGTCTCAAGAAATGATTTGGTTGTCGTTGCTTCTTCAGGTGGTGGTTGGGCGGACTTCCGGACAGTCGTGCATGAATACAAAAAGAGAAAAGAAGAATATCTGTGTACAGTTATTGGAGGAATGCCAGACAGGAGCAGTGGTGTGGTCATTAAGACTATAAAGCAGTAGGTAGACTAGGGGAGGTAGAATTACATTAAGACATCACTGGGTGTAACATATGGTACTGGCAAGCAGGAATGCTCACGCGTAATGATCTGACTGATGAGAGAGAGAAATTTTAGAATTTAGGTAAACCTGATCACACTATTACAAATTTCTCTTAAATGCGCAAAATACTCTACATCGACCACTAAAAGCGGGGGTTCCACAGCAGATAATTTTTTTTTTGCATTCAATGTATTTGTAGATCACCAATTAGTACTCACATGTTTGGTGACTTTAAACCTCCCCAGTCTGTTTTCAGGCAAAAGATGAACTTTTAAAATCGGCTCTGGAAAGTTTCCATTTTGCTTGTGGGCATTGTGAAGCCCTCAAGCACTGACTTCCTGGAAGCTGTGGACGGTGTTCTCTTGAAAAAGGCACCCCCGCGGATAAGGACCCCCCCCCGTATTGCGTAGGCGCATCACAAACCTTAATGGAGTTCCCGAAAGTAGCCGAACATGTAGAGTTGCGAGTTAGCTCTACACGGCGCCTGTGCACCGACTAGGAGCCGTGTAGAGATGACTGCGCAGGCGCCGTGTAGAGCTGACTCGCAGCTCTACATGTTCGGCTACTTTAGGAAACTCCGTTGAGGTTCGTGACGTGCCTGCGCAATACGGGGGGGGGGGGTCCTTATCCGCCAGGGGGAACTTTTTCAGAAGGACATCACACATCTGGGAGAACTCCCAGATTACATTGCGCCTCAGGATAGAAACGCCTACTGCCGCGGGAGTGAGTACCCGGAAGCCAAATTTAAAATGGCGATAATAAGGTATGTACAACCTTAAAAAAAAAAGTGGCTACTGTACATGTTAGTAGTGTAAAGAATTTGCTCTTATATAGATGTTATTTTGGGTGAACCTCCGCTTTAACCATTTAAGGACCTTGGCTGTTTTTCAGATTTGGTGTTTACAAGATTAAAATAGTTTTTTTTGTTAGAAAATTACTTAAAACCCCTAAACATTATATATTTTTTTTCTAACACCCTAGAGAATAAAATGGCGGTCATTGCAATACTTTTTGTCACACCGTATTTGCGCAGCGGTCTTACAAGCGCACTTTTTTTTGAAAAAATTCACTTTTTTGAATTAAAAAATAAGACAACAGTAGTTAGCCCAATTTTTTTTTTTATATTGTGAAAGATACTGTTACGCCGAGTAAATTGATACCCAACATGTCACGCTTCAAAATTGCGCCCGCTCGTGGAATGGCGTCAAACTTTTAACCTTAAAAATCTCCATAGGCGACGTTTAAAAAATTCTATAGGTTGCATCTTTTGAGTTACAGAGGAGGTCGAATTATTGCTCTCGCTCTAGCGATCACGGTGATACCTCACTTGTGTAGTTTGAACACCGTTTTCATATGCAAGGAGCTACTCACGTATGCGTTCGCTTCTGCGCGCGAGCTTGTCGGGACGGGATCCTTTAAAAAAATTTTTGGGGGTTTTCTTATTTCTTTTATTCATTTTTACACAAAAAAAATAAAAAAACATCCCTTGTAATAGAATAAAGCACGACAGGTCCTCTTAAATATGAGATCTGGGGTCAAAAACACCTCAGATCCCATATTTGGACTAAAATGCAAAAAAAAATAAAAAAATTGTCATTTGAAAAAATAACAAGAAAATTTAACTTTAAGAAGCATGTGCGGAAGTGACGTTTTGACGTCGCTTCAGCCCTTATATGCTATGGAGATGGGTGGGGGCCATCTTGCCCTCACTCGTATCCCAGCCGAGCAGGGGACAGGACCCGATCGCCTCCGCCACTGCCGATGGCTCCGGTAAGCGGCGGAGGGCGCGGGATAGCGCGGGAGGGGGGCCCCCTCTCCTGCCGCCAACGGTGATCTTGCGGCGAACACGCAGAGGAGACCACCGTTATCATTTACAGGACCGCTTAAAGAAAAGATAGATATCTGGGTTGTGGCAGCAGCTGCTGCCGTTACCGAGATATTCATCTTTAAAATACCAACGTATATGTACATGAGCGGGTCCTTAAGTGGTTAATAGGGACCCGCATCGGGACCGCAACAGGGTGGAGTTTACTAAAGTTTTTGGCCCAAAAACATCCTAATTTCCATCTCCCTTGTTACCTCCTTCCATGCTCAACCTCTGGAACTCCCCACCCCCTATGTCCAGCTAGGTCCTACTCTTTCCACATCTAGGTGTCCTTAGAAACTCTTTTATTCTGGGAAGCCTACTCCACCTCTACCTAAAATGTTACCTCAGCCAGCTACATATCAGATAATTCCCAGCAGCTATTATTTTTGTTCCACCCCCTCCCCTTAGATTATAAACCCCTAGAGCAGGGCTTTTCTATTCACGCCTTGCCCCAACTGTTGGCACCATTTAAATCCTGTTGCCCAAAGTTTAACTACCCAACTTTTAAAAACAGTGCATCATTAGACATGTGATACCAGCACTAGTACCCTGGCCTCAGGCATTTTATACTTTTTGTGTAGAACCAGTTGGGACACTACCTCAGCATCCATTAGGTATGCCCCCTTCCTGTGCCATCATAGCCGACTCATGATTATGTCCTTTTTCCCTGATGCAGAACACCTTCCTTTCTCCATCACCCATCAGTACCAGTCATCTGAGGCTGTCCAGACTCAGACCATCAGAACAAAAAGGACTCCAGGGTGTAACACAGTAGAGTCTGATAGGATGGTACCCAAATTGACCATGATATATGTACAATGTCCAACCCTGCCATTAGGGATGAGAATAGTACAAGTTAGATTTTGACAACCCTGGAGTCATCGACCAATCCATAGGACTCATAGTGAACTCGGATACTACTCCACCTGCCTGTCTTTGCAAAGTGGAAATTGTCCCACTGAGAGAGTCAGTCACCTCTCCGAGGTTTTGGATGCTGGCCAGAGCAAATTGGATTTCCTAGCCCCCTTCCCTGATATGTAAATCTACCAATGTGTTCCTGATTATCTCCAGCTCCAGAGTGTTTAACCACTTAACCCCCGGACCATATTGCTGGTCAAAGACCAGAGCACTTTTTGCGATTTGGCACTGCGTCGCTTTAACTGACAATTGCGCGGTCGTGCGACGTGGCTCCCAAACAAAATTAGTGTCCTTTTTTCCCCACAAATAGAGCTTTCTTTTGGTATTTGATCACCTCTGCGGTTTTTCGTTTTTGCGCTATAAACAAAAATAGAGCGACAATTTTGAAAAAATTTTATATTTTTTGCTTTAATAAATATCCCCCAAAAATATATAAAAAAAAAACATTTTTTTTTCTCAGTTTAGGCCGATACGTATTCTTCTACATATTTTTCAAAAAAAAAATCGCAATAAGCGTTTATTGATTTGCGCAAAAGTTATAGCGTTTACAAAATAGGGGGTATTTTTATGGCATTTTTATTAATATTTTTTTTACTAGTAATGGCGGCGATCAGCGATTTTTTTTTTCGGTACTGCGACATTATGGCGGACACTTCGGACACTTTTGACACATTTTTGGGACCATTGGCATTTTTATAGCGATCAGTGCTATAAAAATGCATTGGATTACTATAAAAATGCCACTGGCAGTGAAGGGGTTAACACTAGGGGGCGGGGAAGGGTTAAGTATGTTCCCTGGGTGTGTTCTAACTGTAGGGGGGTGGCCTCACTAGGGGAAATGACTGATCTTCTGTTCATACATTGTATGAACAGAAGATCAGCATTTCTCCCCCTGACAGGATCGGGAGCTGTGTGTTTACACACACAGCTCCCGATCCCCGCTCTATAACGAGCAATCGCGGGTGTCCCGCGGCGATCGCGCCCCCCGGGCACGTGCACGGGGGTCGTGGGCGAGCGGGGGGCCCTAGTGGCCTGCGCGAGAGCCGACGTTATATTACGTGCTCTCATGCAGGGGAGCCGACCTGCCGCCATAAAACGACGGCGGCTGGTCGGGAAGTGGTTAAGGTACCCAGTGACCCGCCGCTTGCTCCAAAGACGGTCTCCATTAAGCCTCTCTTTTCCTAAGTATGGGAAAGTCTGGATACCCAGATTGAAAACTACCTGCCACCAGATACACCCGCGGCTGGTGCTCAAAATTTTTGGGGGGGCGCAAATGTAAAAAAAAAAAAAAAAAAAAAATTACAGCCTCACTGTGCCCATCAAATGCAGCCACTGTGGCATCAATTGTCACCACTGTGCCATGCCATCAAACGCAGCCACTGTGCCATGCCATCAAACGCAGCCACTGTGCCATGCCATCAAACGCAGCCACTGTGCCATGTTAAATGCAGCCGCTGTGCCATGCCATCAAACGCAGCCACTGTGCCATGCCATCAAACGCAGCCGCTGTGCCATGCCATCAAACGCAGCCGCTGTGCCATGCCATCAAACGCAGCCGCTGTGCCATGCCATCAAACGCAGCCGCTGTGCCATGCCATCAAACACAGCCGCTGTGCCATGCCATCAAACGCAGTCGCTGTGCCATGCCATCAAATGCAGCCACTGTGCCATCAATTGTCACCACTGTGCCATGCCATCAAACGCAGCCACTGTGCCCCTCAATTGTCGCCACTGTGCCCTTTAATTGTCGCCACTGTGCCCTTTAATTGTCGCCACTGTGCCCTTTAATTGTCGCCACTGTGCCCTTTAATTGTTGCCACTGTGCCCATTGTTGCCACTGTGCCCATTGTTGCCACTGTGCCCATTGTTGCCACTGTGCATGTCACTGTGCCCTTTAATTGTTGCCACTGTGCCCATTGTCATTACTGTGCCCTTTGTCGCCTCTGTGCCCATTGTCGCCGCTGTGCCCTGTAAAATGCACTTACCTTAATCCTTCGACGTCCCTCGATGTCTTCTTCTCCCGCCTTGGTGATGCTTCAGCAAATCAGGTTACCGATAACCAGAATCGGCGAACCTGATTGGCTGAGACCGCTGTCAGTCTTATCCAAGGAACGCACCCTGTACGTTCCCTAGATAAGACATCCGGGAGGATGAGGGCTGTACACGGAAAGCCTATCAGAGCCGCTGGCTCTGATAGGCACTTCCGCACAGCCAACCAGCTGCCGTTATTCAGGTGGTCGGCGCTCAATGTCCGGCCACCTTGAATAGACCAGCGGCAGCTGGCAATAATAACTGTAGCGCCCCCTTGCTTTCAGCATGGGCACTACGCTAAAGTTAGTGGGAATGGCAGAGTTACTTTGCTCCCATTCGTGGTTTGTCTAAATTTGGGACTTCTGTCACCCCAGAAATTTCAGTCTGTGGTCAAGGGGTGCAATACCACCCCTTGCCGGCAGTTGGCGCCAGAGGGGTTCTGGCAGAGCAAGTTTTCCCCAGCAGCCAATTAGAGGAGTTTTCCCTCGCGGTGCATGCTGGGGGAGAGTATATCTGTGACAGGGGTCATGTGTTGAGAAGTCTTTGCAGGGTCCCCGTTCCAGGTGCGGTATCCACCTGCAGGGTACGCGCATCCATGGACCCCGCCAGAGCGGCCCACCTGGCCAAAGCTGAAAGCTGCATCGAACCTCATCCTGAGGAAAAAAGGGACCCCAGTGTTTCGCTGGGTTCCATGACCTGTTGAGAGAATCCCAGTCTGGGATCGGGCGTCCGGACCACTGACAGGTATGCTTGCTGTCATCCGGGGGGGCCTATATAGGAAAAATTAACTGGGAGGATTCGCTCTCTTTATTCACCTAAGTCCTTTATTGAAGTTGGCCTGTGGCAGAGGCCCTAGGGCCGGGTCTGTGAGAGAGACCTGTTCCTCCCAGCTAGTTCAGAGTGACGCTTCGGCTGCCAGGCCTGTTATAGGGGTCTGTCCGGGGGCACTTTGCCCACTCCAGGTAGAGTGGCGACAAGTTACAAAATTGGTACTATACAGAGCATTTAATATACAGGCCTGATACCGCAATGTTCTCTTCTCTTTCCTTCATCAACCTTGACCTTCCCAATACATGTTGATGTTGGCCGTGTTTGGCCTGGACAATAAAGCATTGAAAACCTTTTGTTGGCTGTCTGGACTTTCGCTCACTACCGCTGTTCTCACAACTACACCCCTGGACACCGCCTGGGTGGCTTGGTAGGCCGATCCCAAAATCAACCAGCGGCTCCTTCGGGGGTGAGCGCTACATAACATACATTCATGCAATGCATGAATGTATGTTATTTTCAGTGGCGGTGCGGAGCCAGAGGGGGCAGCGCTCCAGCGCCCTCTATGGATGGGCCACCGCTGCTTCAGACAGGACTCGCACCAATGACAGGGGCATAGTGCAACACTGGGGCACTGGTCTTCTTGGCATACAAGACACAGACAACTAGTTAGGGTACACAAGGAATCTAGGGCAGGAAGGACACCTATGGGTATAAACTGAGGAGAATAGGGCATGCCCACAAATATATCAGAAGTGAGGGCCCTTGGAACAGCCAAGAGCCGGTAGCACCCAATACAATCTTCCTGCACAACTTTTCTCCAGGCTCAACCAAAACTATACAATACAAGGCCAGACCTATACACTTTCAACTTGTATGCACTCAGGCAGGCCCTCGTACCACACATCTGTAGGTAAATCTAAAGGAAATTGCAAAACAAAAATTGCATAATGTGTATCCAGCTTGAGGAACTGCTTCTACCAGACACAACTGGCCAACAGGCAAAGGAAAATCCCTTGCAGCACTGAGGCACTGGGATCACTGATCAGTAGGGGGTACACAAGCCGACCGGTGTGCCTTGAAACACACAGATATTCATTAGGCCATCGGTAACAAATAGCCACATAAAAACAGACAAACATGAAATTCTAGGAGAAAATAGGATTACATGGTGACACGGAAGGAAACAGGTGTGAACTACATTAGGGGACCCACAGATAGCTAGGGACATTAACATACCTTAGCCCATTAGCCCAAGGCAATAAGCCAACCTTGTACAGCCAGGCATGGTTGGGCGCGTAACTCATTACAATAACAGCGGGGGGGGGGGGTTAAGCAGTCTTAAAGCGGGGGTTCACCCTATGAACGGAATTTTTTTTTTTTCTACTACCATAAAATCAGGCATTGTAGCGCGAGCTACAGTATGCCTGTCCCGATTTTTTTACCCCCGTACTCACCTTGTAATCGTTAATCGAAGATACCGGGGAATGGGCGTGCCTATGGAGACGGAGGATGATTGACGGCCGGCTCTGGCGCGTCACGCTTCTCCGGAAATAGCCGAAATAGGCTTGGCTCTTCACGGCGCCTGCGCATAGCCTGTGCGCAGGCGCCGTGAAGAGCCGAGACCTACTCCGGCTGTCTTCGGGGAGAGTGACGTGCCAGGGCCGGCCGTCAATCATCCTCCCTCTCCATGGGCACGCCCATTCCCCGCGGGAGCCGAAATCTACGATGTCCGATTACAAGGTGAGTCCGGGGTTAAAAAAAATCGGGACAGGCATACTGTAGCTCGCGCTACAATGCCTGTCTCGATGGTAAAATCATGTGGGTGAGGGTGAACTACCGCTTTAAACACAAGTCCATCCAAAGTGACCTCAGACCATTTAACGCCATGGAACTACACGTATCAGCATGGCTGATCTGTGGAAATAGGAAACAGATATGCAACGCAGCCCTCAAAAAATCCACTCTCCTTCTTGCATTTTGTGAGTGCATTTTGAGGTCTGGCGAGGAAGGGTTGCCTGGGAGAGAGGGGGGGCAAGCACTGTCAGCCGGCAGGTTCTATGGGAGTCCATCTCCCAGCGCTTGTGGAGAGGAAGAGAGAGGAGAGAGCCGGCTGTATGATTCAGAGCGCGGAGGACATCCCTAGCGGCTTTCTTTGCAATAGCCGAATGTTCCCCACACTCGCTGTCACACACAGCCCACCCCCTGGTCTCGGGCAATTTGATAGACAGATCACCTGATCTGACGCAAATCAAAATTCCCCGGCCGGGGGGCGGGGCTGTATGTGTCCCACCGAGCGGCAGGAACACACAGCGATTTAAATCAAAGCCGTCCCTCTGCGCTCTTATCATCCGGCTGGCTAATTCTCTTCCTCTCCTCTGTTCCCCTGCATTAAAGACACAGGTAGGCAGCATTAACTACACAGGTAGGCTGCATTGGTGGACACGGGTGAGGCTGCATTGGTGGACATGGGTGAGGCTGCATTGGTGGACACGGTTAATTTTGCTTAATTCTGCATAAAACATTTAATGTGTAATTTCATGAGATAATTTATGAGGGCGTGTTTAGGGGTGTAATTAGGGGTGTAATTAGGGGTGGGGTAGGGTAGGGGTTGGGTATAGCAACTGGTGGCGAGTAACCCTTGAGGCTTGGCTAGTAGCTCAGGACTTTAAATTTTGAGCCCTGATATAACGGATCTATGACAGACCCACTTCAAACTCTGGAGAATACCCAAAACACTCTTACCACTGAGTGCATTACCACCAGTGTTGTTCATCTTCCTTTAAAAAAGTAATTAGTTACAATTACAAGTTACTTGTCCGAAAAAGTAATTGAGTTAGTGACTCAGTTTCTTTATTGGCAAAGTAACTAGTTACTCGGCAAAGTAACTGAGAATTATATCCCCTCAAAAATATTACTTTGCCTAATTGTAAAGCTTAAAAGACTCCAATTATCTGTCTATAAATATATAACAGGCTTATAGACAGATAATTGGAGTACTTTAAGCTTTACAATTACAAGCAATATCAGCAGCAGTCACAGTGTCAGCTCAGCCAGTAGCACAAAGTTCATACTCACTGCAGTCTGTTTTTTCCCCAGCAGGGTGCAGCAGAGTACACCGGAGCTCTCTCTCTCCACTCAGCTAGCTCCAGGTCTGGCTCTGACTGTAGCTGTGGCCTCGCTGAAGTCTTGCGAGATTTCCGACGGGACTCCACTCGGGTCTGTTTGCTGCCGACCCCTGTGCTCCGCAACCAGCGACACCCCCCGCCTTCCCTGCTTCTCACACCGCTCACCGCACACCGCCGTACTACCATCCGGGCTCCCTAAAGGCCATCCGCGGCACCCGCGATCCACAGCAAGGTAGGAGCCGATTCCCGGAGGGGGGGGGGGCGCTACGTGTGGGTAATGAACCCACGGTGCTGCAAGGTCTCCAGGCCCCACTGCTGTCACCTAAGGGAAAGGCTCGGGCATAGGCGAGGGGTATGGAGCGGAGGGGCTGGTTCACTCACTCCATCATTCCCACACCGCAAACACCGCTCCTACATCCGGCCACGCCCCCCCGCTTAATGTAACTCGGTAACGCCGCCAATGTAATGGCAACGGCGTTGCCGATGGGGTAAAAGTAATCAGGTAAATTACTAGTTACCCCTTGGAGGCCAATTATTACGTAACAGCATTTATTTAAACGCCGTTACTTACAACACTGATTACCACTGACAGAGATTTATAACATTTCCTAGCCTAATGTTAATGCCCATACACACGGTCAGACTTTTTGCCAACAAACTTCAAAATGAGCAAGTTTGCAAAAAAAAATCGACCGTGTGTACGCTCCATCGGACAAAAGTTCGCTCTGCAAACGGACAAACTTTTTGGCAACAAAAGTCTGATGGTGCAAAGTCCGACCATGTGTACAGCAAGCCATCGGACTTTTGTACAAAGTGCAAATACGCATGCCCAGAACCAATGTTAAAATCAACCAACAATAGCAGAAGTTGACCAAAGGGTGGCGGTAAAGAGCAGAAAAACCACGTGATGTTGGGAAAGTTTTAAGAAAGTTTTCAGAAATGTCCGGCTGTGTGTATGCTATGGGTGTGCCCGGCCAACTCCCTTCAGACAAAAAATCCAAGGAAAAGTTTGTTTGAAGTTCCGATCATGTGTACGAGGCTTTAGAGTGACAATTATTCCCTGCAGTCTTACTCAACTTTTCATTTAAAAAAACGAAGTGAGAACTGGATACGCGGACTTCAGTTAGTTGGTTCTGCTAATTCAGTGGATCAGAACATACAACACACACTAGGTGGTCCAAAACATGCCAAATGGACTGACAACTAGACGTTCCAACTAGACAATGGTGATGAAAACCTAATACATTCACATGTGAAACCCGACAAACTATATAAAGTTGCCTGTGGACCAAATAAAATTTAGTAATAAACATTCAATTTTTTGCCTGGAAACAAAAAACAATGGTTATATACCTGTAACAAGAAATTAGCATATGAAACACAAATATACATTACATTACACTTTTTTAACTGGTTAAGACCTGGACCATTATGCAGGTTAAGGACCTTGCCAGTTTTTGCGATTCGGCACTGCGTCACTCTAACTGACAATTGCGCGTTCGTGCCACGTGGCTCCCAAACAAAATTGGCGTCCTTTTTTTTCCCCAAATAGAGCTTTCTTTTGGTGGTATTTGATCACCTCTGCGATTTTTATTTTTTGCGCTATAAACAAAAATAGAGCGACAATTTGGAAAAAAAACCAATATTTTTTACTTTTTGCTTTAATAAATATCCCCCAAAAAGATATAAAAAAATATATATTTTTCCTCAGTTTATGCTGATACATATTCTTCTACCTATTTTTGGTAAAAAAAAAATAATAATCGCAATAAGCGTTTATCGATTGGTTTGCGCAAAATTTATAGCATTTACCAAATAGGGGATAGTGTTATGGCATTTTTATTAATAATTTTTTTTACTCCTAATGGCGGCGATCAGCGATTTTTTTTTTTCATGACTGCGACATTATGACGGACACATCAGACACTTTTGACACATTTTTGGCACCATTGTCATTTTCACAGCGAAAAGTGCTATAAAAATGCACTGATTACTGTGAAAATGACAATGGCAGTGAAGGGGTTAACCACTTGGGGGCACTGTAGGGGTTCAGTGTGACCTAATGTGTGTTTCTTACTGTAGGGGGGCGGGGCTGGACGTGTGACATCACTGATAGTCGTTCCCTATATCAGGGAACAGACGATCACTGACACTGCCACAGAGAAGGTTTGTTTACACTCACCTTTCCCCGTTCTTCAGCTGCTGTGACCCGACCGCGGGACACAGGCGGCGATCGGGTCCCGCGGTCACGGAGCTGCGGACCAGGCGCGCTCGCGACTCACGGCTGGGCTCTTAAAGAGGACGTATATATACGTCCATGTGCCCAGCCGTGCCATTCTGTCGAAGTATATAGTCGTGCGGCGGTCCTTAAGTGGTTAAAATACCAAAAAATTGTTGACCTCAACTTATTATTAATATGTATTACTTAATACATATTAATACCACATGGATTTTTGTTTTATGGTATACCAATAATTCCCCCAAAAATAAATGTATTCACCATGGTGAAAAAAAAAATTAGCAACTAGCAATAAACCTGTTAAGGCCCCTTTCACACGGACGGATAGAATGGTGCTTTCAGCTGCGGATTTTACCACAGCTTGAAGCACACAATGCTTTCCTATGACACCCTTCACACACTGCTTTTAGCTGCGGTTTTGTTACCTGCGGTTTTGTGCGAATAGAAAAAATAGAATTAAATGCGTCCAGGTGCGATCTGGCGCAGCTATCGGCACATAACCGCAGGTAATCGCAGTGCATGTGTCAGCTGCGTTTGGTATGAATCTTGAGGGGGAACTCCGCCAAATGTAAAAAAAAAACGGCATGGGTTCCCCCTCCAAGAGAATACAAGGCCCTTGAGTCTGCTATGGATTTTAAGGGGAACCCCATACGCCGAAAAAAAACAAACGGCGTGGGGTCCCCCCAAAATCCATACCAGACCCTTATCTGAGCACGCAGCCCAGCCGGTCAGGAAAGGTGGTGGGGACTAGCGAGCGCCCCCCTCCTTAACCGTACTAGGCCGCATGCCCTCAACATGGGGGGGGGTAGGTGCCCTGCGGCCCCCCACCCCAAAGCACCCTGTGCCCATGTTGATGAGGACAGGGCCTCTTCCCGACAACCCTGGCTGTTGGTTGTCGGGTTCTGCAGGCGGGAGCTTATCGGAATCCGGAAGCCCCCTTTAATAAGGGGGCCCCCAGATCCTGGCCCCCCACCCTATGTGAATGAGTATGGGGTACATCGTACCCCTACCTATTCACCTGGAGGATTTTTTTTTTCAAATAAACACTACACAAGTTTTTTAAGTAATTTATTAGTCAGCTCCAGGGGTCTTCTTCCAACTTCTCCGCTCTTTCAGGGGGCGTTCTGCCAGGGACCCCACTTTCTTCTTTAAGCTCTTTTACTAGCGGGGCCCCGGAATTTTTCGCCGTCTTCTCTGTTCTCTTCTGCCAGGGGGGGGCCCAGTCTTCACTGCCATCTTGTTCTGTTCTGCCGGGGCCCCCGCTTTCTTCTTTAAGCTCTTTTACTAGTGGGGTCCTGGTCTTCTGTCGTCTTCTCCCCTCTTTTCCTTTTTCCTTCTGCCGGGCTTCTCCGCTGTCTTCTTGCAGGTCTTCTTGCAGGTCTGTTCTGTCGTGGCGAGGGCCACGGCAGAACAAGACAAGGCGGTGAAGACCGCCCCCCCCCCGGCAGAAGAGAACAGAGAAGACGGCGCTGAAGACCGGGCCCACCCGGCAGGAGAGAACAGAGAAGACGGTGGTGAAGACCGGGCCCACCCGGCAGAAGAGAACAGAGAAGACAGTGGAGAAGACCAGGGCCCCCGGTAGTAAAAGAGCTTAAAGAAGAAAGCAGGGGGGGGCCCTGGCAGAACGCCCCCTGAAAGAGCAGAGAAGTCGGAAGAAGACCCCCGGAGCTGACTAAAAAATTACTTTAAAAACCTGTGTAGAGTTTTTTTTTCCCTCCAGGTGAATGGTACCTCGATTCACCTAGGGTAGGGGGGCCGGGATCTGGAGGCCCCTTTATTAAAGGGGGCTTCCGGATTCCGATAAGCTCCTCGCCGCAGACCCCGACAACCAACGGCCAGGGTTGTCAAGAAGATGCCCTGTCCTCATCAATATGGGGACAGGGTACTTTGGGGTGGGGGGAGCCGTAGGACTCCCCCCTGCCCCAAAGAACCTACCCCCCCATGTTGACGGCATGCGGCCTGGTACGGTTAAGGGGGGACCCTCGCTCGTCCCCACCCCCTTTCCTGACCGGCCGGGCTGCGTGCTCGGATAAGGGTCTGGTATGGATTTTAAGGGGGGGCACACGCCGTTTTTTCGGTGTACGGGGGATCCCCTTGAAATCCATAGCAGACCCAAGGGCCTGGTATGCTCTTGGAGGGGGAAGTATGCGACCCCCCAACTAATAAACCAATGTTCTTTCAGAAAATAGTGGGGTATCATAAATGTAAGAGATGTGCTGTATGCATGATAAATGCGATCAGTGAGCGTAAAACCTTGTGCTTTACATCTAACAGTACCTCTCAGACATTTAACATCAGATCCTTTATTACTTGTTCGACTACCCATGTGGTGTATCTTTTGATCTGCCCATGTGGGTTACAATATATCGAAAGAAGGGGTTTTAAAAAACACTCAGTATCCTGCCACTACAGAGAGGTTAAATGCCTTCAGCCTTTGGGCTTGAATGTAGACATAGAGGTAAACGCATTTATAGACAATTCCTGATGCTATTTTTATCTTTACATACAAAATTCCTTTTTTTTTCTATATTAGGGGATTACTCTGTGGGAGGATTTGTGAGGAAGTATGTTAGAGTCGGTTGACTATGCAACTTTAAGTTTAAGTGATTTCAACCAATGGGGTCTATGATGGCTTCATTTGTTGTTTACTCCGATTGAGTATATCCCCTTAGTCTTAAGCAAAGGTATCTATGTGTTTGATTTCTCCCAATCTGGTAGTTGGTACCCCTGAGAGGGTTTTTGCCTTATATGTTACAGACTATTGGAAGGACCATATATATGTCCCTTATATTGTGGGGTCGTGTTCTCCTTTTTCACCACCAGGGGGCTTAATGGGACCTGATTCCACAGCATGTTTATTTATTTTTATATACTTTCGTGGATATTTTTTGTCTAGGTTAGGGTTTGATCTAATTAAAAATAAATATGAGGTTTATATTTATGTAATTTACTATTATATTGGATTAGAAGGATATTGAAGTGGAGTTCCCTGCTTGTGTGTTAACATAGTAGCAGTTTACATGCATAGTGATAGGCACGTGGATCTAGCTTAATATATGTGTTTATACTTAATTTTTACATATGGTTTTAATGCTATATTGTTAAAATTACTGTAGACCAGAGATTGAGGGAGGATGACACAGAGGGAGCTAGTTCAAGGCAAGATTGACACAGGATATCCCTATCTGTGTCACCGTGATATGTTCACGATTTGCAACCTCCGGTGTCTCCGTCCTACCCCTTTTTTTTCTGGCACTTAGAATGTAATGCAAGTTAGTTCTAATGATTTCCGTGTCATGGGAGAGAGGCTTGGTTACACATCAGAGAAAGTAATGCAGCCTAATTCCATTGGTTATCGCGTCACGAGAGAGAGGCTTGGTTTCTCTCCCGTGCGCATAAGAGAGGTGAACATTCAGTGCGTCGCCCGTGCCCTTTGAGAACGTCATTTATGACAAAACATGTCAGGGCGGAGCCACGCACTGACGTCACCGCTTTAACATGACCCCGGAAGCATGGGCGTACGTTTTGTTTTATTTCTGCCGGCAATTTTAAATAGAGCTTTTTTATATATATGTAACACGTTTTTATACAATAAACCACCTGTACGATATTTCACTATTGTGAGCCTCCCATTTTTTTTGGCGATCTCTTTGTGGCGCTGAGCCTAGGAGCTGACAGGTTGGCGGAAGGGAAATCATCTGAGGGTTCCTATCTGGATGGGATACCCATAGCCCGAAACCAAGTAAGGACCTGTAGGGAGAGGAGCTACATACTATCACTGGGATCTTTCATTACCCACCCGGGTGGATGCTGATGCCTGCATGACCTCGTCTAATAGGGGGTCCAACAAGGGTGTTTACTTATCACTTTTGGTGCGATCGTGAGGAACAGTTCGTCCATTCAACTCACAATTAAATTGGTGGTGGATTTTTCTCTTCACTTAATACATCTTTTCTGTTGTTACCATATGAATTGGACATTTCAACAGCATCACGTTTGGACATTAATTTAATAAATGTATTATCACTTTGTGTGGCATTTGTCATTATCCCTTGAGAGGGGTATAGACTATTAGCCGGATTCAGGTAGAGCGTATGTTTAATCCTGGCGTAGCGCATCTCATATGCGCTACGCCAACATAACATAGAGAGGCAAGTACAGTATTCACAAAGCACTTGCTCCGTAAGTTACGTCAGGGTAGCGCAAATGGGCCGGCGTAACCCGCCTAATTCAAAGTAGGCATGTAGTGGGCGGGCTACATTTAAATTAACCGTGACCCCATGTAAATGAGGGCCGTTCGTACGGCGCATGCGCGTGCATGCTCAGAATCACGTCGCAAATACTCCCTACGAAACAACGTCGGCTCAATGCTTTCGACATGAATGTAACCTACGCCCAGCCCCATTCACGTACGCTTACGCAAACGACGTAAAATACGACGGCTGTTCCGTCGTCCATACCTTGAATGGGCTGCGCCATCTTTTTGGTGGTTTATCTTTACGCCGGCGTATGTCTTGCGTAAACGGCATATCTTACTGCGATGGGCGTATGTACGTACGTTCGTGAATCTGCTTATCTTGCTCATTTACATATTCGACGCGTAAAACCACGTACACGCCCCTATCAGCCAGTGTAAATATGCACATAAGATACGACGGCGTAGGAGACTTACGTTGGTCGTATCTTGGCCAAATTTAAGCGTATCTGGTTTCCAGAATCCGCTTAAATATACGATGGTGCTCTTTCGGACTTACGACGGCGTATCTACTGATACGCCGTCGTAAGTCTTTCTGAATCCGGCTATATATATATTAATTTATATTATTTGCACTGATTCATGTTGTGTTTAACCACTTGACCACTGGGCACTTAAACCCCCTTCCTAACCAGACCAATTTTTAGCTTTCGGTGCTCTCACAATTTGAATGACAATTACTCAGTCATACAACATTGTGCCCATCTGAAATTTTTGTCCTTTTTTTCCCACAAATAGAGCTTTCTTTTGGGGGTATTTGATCACCTCTGCGTCTTTTATTTTTTGCGCTATAAAAGAAAAAACACAGAAAATTCTGTAAAATTTTAAATAAAAATCTAGTTTCTGTCATATTAGCAGGTATTGCAGAGTATGGGGGGTATTGCAGAGTATGGGGGGTATTGCAGAGTATGGGGGGTATTGCAGAGTATGGGGGGTATTGCAGAGTATTGCGCAGGGAGGGATGGCTGGATCTGTGACTGCATTTGTCACAGATCCAGCCCACAGCAGCTGCTGCTGCTTCCGCTCTCCCCCCTCTCCTCTCACACTGTACCGATCGTTACAGAGAGGAGAGGGAGGAACCGTCGTCATCACATGACGCCGGTTTTTTTACCACGTGATTGCTCCGTCATTTGACGGAGCAATCACGTGGTAAACGGCCGCTATAAGCGGCAATTTACCGCGATCTATGATGCGCCGGTAAGGATTCTGGGAGGACGTCCTAGGGACGTCCTCCCAGAACAACTCGACCGCGCTGTAGACATCTTTTGTCTATGGCGCGGTGGCAAAGAGGTTAACTTACACTTATTTTCACACTTTCACTGCCATCAAACACAGCCACTGTGCCATCAATTTTCACCCCTGTGCCATGCCATCAAACGCAGCCACTGTGCCCCTCAATTGTCGCCACTGTGCCAATTGTCGCCACTGTGCCAATTGTCGCCACTTTGCCCTTTGTCACCACTGTGCCCATTGATGCCACTGTGCCCTTTGTCACCACTGTGCCCATTGATGCCACTGTGCCCTCTGTCGCCTCTGTGCCCATTGTCGCCGCTGTGCCCTGTAAAATGCACTTGCCTTACTCCTTCCACGTCCAGATGTCTTCTCCCGCCTTGGTGACACTTCAGCCAATCAGGTTACTGATAACCAGAATCGGGGAACCTGATTGGCTGAGACGGTCGTCGGTCTTATCCAAGGAACGCACCCCCCGTACGTTCCGAGGATAAGACATCCGGGAGCCGAGGGCTGTACTCGGAAAGCCTATCAGAGCCGCTGGCTCTGATAGGCACTTCCGCACAGCCAACCAGCTGTCGTTATTCAGGTGGCCGGCGCTCAAGCCGGCCATCTCTGAATAGACCAGCGGCAGCTGGCAACAATAACATACATTCATGCAATGCATGGATGTATGTTATTAGATTCAGTGGCCGGCGAGAGCCAGAGGGGGTGGCGATCCAGCGCCCTCTATGGACGAACCACCACTGAAACAGTGTCAGTGCCCAGGGGGAGGATGGGGTCAGTGCCCGGGGGGAGGATGGGATCAGTGTCAGTGCCCGGGGGGAGGATGGGATCAGTGTCAGTGCCCGGGGGGGGATGGTGGGATCAGTGTCAGTGCTGGGGGGGATGGTGGGATCAGTGTCAGTGCTAGGGGGAGGATGGGATCAGTGTCAGTGCCCGGGGGGAGGGTGGTGGGATCAGTGTCAGTGCCCAGGGGGAGGGTGGTGGGATCAGTTTCAGTGCACAGGGGGAGAGTGGGATCAGTGTCAGTGCCCGGGGGGGGGAGGGTGGGATCAGTGTCAGTGCTAGGGGGAGGATGGGATCAGTGTCAGTGCCGGGGGGAGGATGGGATCAGTGTCAGTGCCCGGGGGGAGGGTGGTGGTATCAGTGTCAGTGCTCGGGGGGGAGGGTGGTGGGATCAGTGTCAGTGCCCGGGGGAGGGAGGATGGAATCGGTGTCAGTGCCCAGGGGGAGGGAGTATGGGATCAGTGTCAGTGCCCGGAGGGAGGGAGGATGGGATCAGTGTCAGTGCCCGGGGGGATGTTGGGATCAGTGTCAGTGCCCGGGGGGATGTTGGGATCAGTGTCAGTGCCCGGGGGGATGTTGGGATCAGTGTCAGTGCCCGGGGGGATGTTGGGATCAGTGTCAGTGCCCGGGGGGAGGATGGGATCAGTGTCAGTGCTAGGGGGAGGATGGGATCAGTGTCAGTGCCCGGGGGGAGGGTGGTGGGATCAGTGTCAGTGCCCAGGGGGAGAGTGGGATCAGTGTCAGTGCCCGAGGGGAGGGTGGGATCAGTGTCAGTGCTAGGGGGAGGATGGGATCAGTGTCAGTGCTCGGGGGGAGGGTGGTGGGATCAGTGTCAGTGCCCGTGGAGGAGGGTGGGATCAGTGTCAGTGCCCGGGGGAGGATGGGATCAGTGTCAGTGCCCAGGGGAGGGAGGATGGAATCAGTGTCGGTGCCCAGGGAGAGGGAGTATGGGATCAGTGTCAGTGCCCGGAGGGAGGGAGGATGGGATCAGTGTCAGTGCCCAGGGGGGGATGTTGGGATCAGTGTCAGTGGCCGGGGGGGATTGTGGGATCAGTGTGAGTGCCCGGGGGGGAGGATGGGATCAGTGTCAGTGCCAGGGGATGGTGGGATCAGTGTCAGTGCCCGGGGGGAGGATGGGATCAGTGTCAGTGCCCGGGGGGAGGATGGGATCAGCGTCAGTGCCCGGGGGGGTGGTGGGGTCAGTGCCCGGGGGGTGGGATGGTTGGATCAATGTCAGTGGGGGGGTGGATGGTGGGATCAGTGTCAGTGCTGGGGTGTGAGTCCCTTAATATGAGCAGCCCCCTCCCCCTTAGAGACCCCATTAGCTGAGTGAACATGTATCAGCAAACCCCCCCCACTAGCAGCACTTGACAGGGCCCAGGGGAATGGGGTCCAGAACACTGCTGCTGGTGGGAGAGAGAGAGTATTCGCTGCAGGAAAGGAATCGGCACATTGAGGTGAGGGGGGAACTTGAAGCAGTTGCTAGTGCAGAAGTGCACTGTGCAGTGTGCACACTATGCTCTGGAGCTGAGTGGGGCCGGGGCGGCTGGACTGCGCTGAGTGAACTGCGGGGGGGGGGGCGCTGAGTGAACTGCGGGGGGGGGGGGATGGGGGGCCGCTGCTGTCGCTGGTGGTGGCAGGGCTGGCTGGCAGTACTAGCGGCTGCAGGGCACTGCTGCTCCGGAGCTGAGTGGGGCGGCTGGACTGCGCTGAGTGAACTGCGGGGGGCGCTAAGTGAACTGCGGGGGGATGGGGGGGATGGGGGGCCGCTGCTGGTGGTGGCGGGGCTGGCTGGCAGTACTAGCGGCTGCAGGGCTCAGTGGCGGTGCTGGTGGTGGCGGGGCTGGCGCTGGGGATAGAGCAGGTCTGTTCAACACTTACCTGCAATGGTTGGTGCCGCTCCTCTATAATGCCCCCATACGCGCTCCAGAGAGATGCCGGAAGTCAAGGGATGATACCGGAAGTGATGTACTGCCCACTGACTGACCTCCCCTCCGGTCCCCGCCGCGCCAATCCAATGACAGCTAGTGGGCATACTAGCAAATCAAAGGACAGTGGGAGTGTCTGCACACGCCCTAAACACGGGCAAATCAGCTTCCCAGCCTGCAATCAGCTGATTGCAGGCTGGAAAGCTTACCATAGACTGCCGCATGTCCGGCGCCTGTTCACTCTTAAAGTGCCATTTTTTTAATTTATTTTTTTATTTATTTTTTTACAGCTTGGGGGGGCGACGCCCGAGCGCTCCCTATGGACAGGCCGCCACTGATGCACACCTAATTGCAATATGATTCATTCAAAGGGTCAACTGAAAATGCTTTTTTGGCAGAGAGGCGCATATCCTTTTCCACTGCCTTCAAGATTCAAACAGAGCCCTTATCATTCGCACTTACAATTTCATTTTATATATACACACACATTTATTCAAAATCAGTCTCATCAAAGTATTCGCATAGACAAAAGGTACAAAGTTAAGTTCTGAGACGTTTGTTTGTTTTCACCTGTCTCCCATCTGAATACCTAACGACATAAAAAAAAAACGCTTAGCGTTTTTGGGGTTAGGACTGTATAGACCAGCTATGTCTACCATAGAAAAAAAAAACATTCATCAAAATGTTTACACCTCACTTAAATGATTAATGATACATAAAATAAGTGATTAAAACCTTCTGTCTATATAAGAATTAAAAACAAACGATAACGGTGCGAAAAAGAGAAAACAATTACATTTATTTATACAGAAAAGAAACTTGTATTAATCTGATATTAGCAACTATTGCTATTGTTATAATGGAAACATCAGTATATCAGGACAAGTTGTAGGAAGGAAAAGTTACAGAAAAGATGAAGGAAATTAAAGAGGTATATTTACAGAGATTACTTCACCATGCTCCTGAGACAGATCATCATGCCTAGAGGCCTCAGGGTTGCCTTTCTGACTGCTTTATACCCCCATGCCCCTATCCCCCCTCCAGGTTCCAACGGATATTGTCATTGATACAGTGCTGCTCAAAGTCGGATTGGCTGCACCTGAAGCTTCCTAAAATGTTTATGGTCAGGTAACTTTCGGTGCCTCTCTGTCTGCTATATGTAATAAACAACCCCTTTGATCCCCAGCCCACCCAATTCCAGCATGCTAAGGGCCCCTGCTGTGATGGAGCCTTTACATCTGCCCAAGATCTCTTCAAAACAAAAGGATAATTTAACTAATTTATCACCCGAAGAAATTTTACAGGAGGAAAAGTAATTTAAGAAAAAGTTCAGCTGAGCCCTTATTTCAACATATCACAATATATATATATATATATATATATTGTGACATGAAGTCAGGTAAATCTGTGGGTGTTGTCACAGACGGGAGATACATTTCTGCCTTGTTTGGACAATACACCAATTGTTATTAGGCGTCGGCCTGCAGAAGTAGCCAGAAAAGGTTTAGGGCGATGGAAAACTTCAGCTGTTCAGAATGAGGCAATTAAGGCCTCTATAATTAATTCAGAGGATTACCACTGATTTGTTGCATCCTGAGGCTTTGTGAGTAAGGAGAGCAGTAGCTGAAAGTCTTCTGAGGAAGTGAGGTGGTCATTGATTTTTCTGTGTGATAAAAATCAAAAAGAGACTATTGTTTTTCTGCTGTATGACCAGCAGTGTCTGCCCAGCACTAGGCTGTGCCAGACTCCATAGATAGGTTCCTGTGTGGTGAAGGTAGACGCCCCAAGTGGTCAGTAGGGATGAGCCGAACATACCCGGGTTCGGTTCGCACCAGAACGGTCGAACAGACCGCGGTTTCGCACGAACATTTAGAACCCCATTGAAGTCTATGGGACTTGAACGTTCGAATTCAAAAGTGCTCATTTTAAAGTCCAATATGCAAGTTATTGATGGGAAAACGTCTTTGAGAACCCGGGTCTTGTCCCAGGGAACATGTATCAATGGAAAAAAAAGTTTTAAAAACTGTAGTTTTTTTCTTGAGCAGCGATTTTAATGATGCTTAAAGTGAAAAAAAAAATAGTTTTAAATATGGTACCTGCTGGGTGTCTATAGTAGTGGCACGTGTTTAGAAATGTCCCTGCACAAAATGAGATTACTCTCAGAAAAAAGTAATTTAATACTGCTTGCGGCTTTAATGTAATGGTTGGTCCCTGCAATATGGATAAAAATCATTGAAAAAAATAGCATGAGTTTCCCCGCCACCACTCCCCCCAGGTCATTACAAGACCCAGTGCCGATCCTGACCTCCCTGGGGCCCCCAGCAAAATGACATGGCACATTAAAAATGAGAATCGGGGGGGCGCTGACGACAGTGACATGTCACATTAAAGAAAGTTGAGAAGCGGGGGGAGGGGGTGTTCTGCTGTCGGAAATGACTCAGCCAGCGAGTTTAGAAGCGGGGTGAGGGGGCGAAAATGACTTCTCACCAGGCGGGGACTCTAGTAATTTGGGGGGCCCTTTGCAGCTTTGCGGGACCCTAAGCGGCTTGCATAGTGAGCCTATAGCGAGGATTGGCCCTATATACTTTGAACAGCAGTATACAGGCATTGCAAACAAGATAAGGACTGTAGGTTTCTTAAGTAGAATCAGAACCATGTCATACTTTGCTCCTGCATATTGCACAATTTCCTAAAGAGACCCTCGACAAACTACATGACACTTGTGCCTGATGAGGCCACTGATGTTCCAGTGGTGGTGGCCCGTGAGACTGTCCATACAGGCTTGGCCCCCCAAAGTGCACGTGCTGTGTGGCAACAATATGTCAATTATTTTAGGGGTGGGTGGGGGGGCCATTACAATGCCAGATCTTGGCTCAATAAATTATTTTTTTGGGAAAGTAAAATTCTAGAAAAAAGGGGGGTTGCCATCCTGGGCCCCCTTTGAATAAATTCTTTGAAGAACTCCTGTTCTCTGAAGGCCTCCATTATTTCTGCAAGTAAAAATTTTGCAAAAAAAACTAATGTCAGTCAAGCCTTAGCTTTCTCCCCATATCTAACCCACAAACTCATCCACTGATCATAAAGACCAAAAATCAAGTTTCGTATTGTCGTATTGCACGATCGTTTTTCCGACGTTTTCTACTGACCGTGAACTACGTTCTCATTCACACAATATCCCTTTATACACTGTGCATATGAGAAGCTCTGCACGTTGCCACGCCCATGACGATCGTTCGAGTGATTGACACGCCCCTTTTCAGTCGTTCAATGCAAGAGTCAGAAGAAATGATGGAGGGAAGACAGCAAGCTGCAACCAGGCAGGAGAGAGGCCAGGCACACACCAGGAGGAGCAGGAGTTACAAAGCCACCAACATGAGCTTCGAAGAGATGGTAGAGATGGTGGCTGTTCTTAAAAAGGACTACGACGGCAAAAAAGGGCCTTACAAGAACCCCAATAAAAAGAAGGCCCAGATCATGGAGAAGGTGCAGAGGACTCTCCATGCAAAATTCAGGGTGCAGAGGTCCAGGGAGCAGCTGCGGAAGCGATGGTCTGATTTGAAAATCAGAGAGCAGGACCAGATGGGGAGAATTAGAAGAGTTCTCAGAAGACGTAAGTAAATTTCATGTGTACTCTGAATATTTGTTTTAAATCTTTTGCGTCATTTGGTTTTCTTTCAGGTTGTGTATATAGACAGTCCAAGAATAGATGTTTCAAGGTTCCTGTTTGTGGGCATAATACTTGGTGTTTTTTTTTTCTTTTAAAGTGTATTTTGTGCGTGTACTCGAGAGAGGAGCCGGACTGCAGGAGTTGGGAGTAGGCAGGCCTCCCCAAGAGGCAATTTGCCACCTTTCTCCATGCCCCGGGTGGCAATGGTGGGTGTGTGAGGGGGTCCTCCCACACAGCCCACCCTACCTGCTCTGCTTTGAAGCCCAACGGGGCAGAGGGACTCCCTATAAGGGAGTGAGAGGATCTAGCCTGCTCAACCAGCCCCGTTGAAAAAAATAGCATGAGTTTCCCCGCCACCACTCCCCCCAGGTCATTACAAGACCCAGTGCCGATCCTGACCTCCCTGGGGCCCCCAGCAAAATGACATGGCACATTAAAAATGAGAATCGGGGGGGCGCTGACGACAGTGACATGTCACATTAAAGAAAGTTGAGAAGCGGGGGGAGGGGGTGTTCTGCTGTCGGAAATGACTCAGCCAGCGTCACTGGGCGTACTAAAAACACACCCACCATTGCCACCCGGGGCATGGAGAAAGGTGGCAAATTGCCTCTTGGGGAGGCCTGCCTACTCCCAACTCCTGCAGTCCGGCTCCTCTCTCGAGTACACGCACAAAATACACTTTAAAAGAAAAAAAAAAACAACCAAGTATTATGCCCACAAACAGGAACCTTGAAACATCTATTCTTGGACTGTCTATATACACAACCTGAAAGAACTGTCTATATACACAGCCTCTCTTTTTAGAGAACCCAATTTCGAGTGCGTGTAAGTGTGGTGGTTTTTGTGGGAGGGGGGGGTGGGCGTACTAAGCGCAAGCTTACCTCGCATAGCACACCCACCGGGAGCCGGGCTGAGACCACCAAACTCAATTCACATGTAGATGAGACCGGGATCCGAACCTCTAGCTGCAGAGGTGAATGGCTTGTCAGCGCAGTGCCAATCGCGTCGTGCCACCGCAGCTCCCCAATACTTGGTTGTTCATTGTATTTAAGATCTTCTTATGTGAGACCAATTTTTTATTGAATGTAGATGTGTTATTAACTAGATTGAAATAATCCGACTTAAGTCATTATACAGTAAAAGGAGAGTATGCTCAGCGCAGAAGTTGATTACACATATGGGGGCTGATTTACCAAGCCTTTACTCCATGACTCATGGAGTGAAAGCAGGAGTAGCAGCCGTTTGGTCATTTACTAAAGAAATACGCTGCTAGTGCAGTGTATTTCCCTAGTTACTAATGTGCTCCGTGCGCCTAGGAGAGGGTGCATTGTGCACCAGTACAGACCTGGCGCACGGCACATTGAAATGTAAATTGCGGGGGTTTGGGCGGGAGTTTATTAGGGGGGGAGGTGGGGGGATGCAGGGGAAGTGAAGTGACATGTGTTTGAAAGTGTTTGGCGGGCCGAATTGAAAGGGAAAGTGTTTTTTGAAAACAGATCCCCGTACGCTTGCACAGTGCGCCTGAACCTCGGGAGGTTCATTTGCATACTGGGCATGCGCAGAGAAATTTCGGCGCTTCCCGTGCGCCTTGTCAGTACGCCATGAAAATCTTGGTAAATACCAAGCGGCGTACCCGTGAATGCGCTGCGTGACGCGGCGCACGGGAATCTCCGAGCTGTTTTCAGCCATGAAGGGGAACTCCGCGCCAAATTTCAAACTTGAAATCGGCGCGGGTCCCCCTTCAGGGCTACATTAGGCTCTTAGGCTTGGTCCGGAACGTGAGGGGTTAAACCCGCGCCGATTCGGCGTGGGGGTCCCCCCCCAGATCCAAACCAAGCCCTCATCCCAAGCACGCAGTCTGGCCCGGACAGGAATGGGGGTGGGGACGAGCGAGCGGCCCCCCCTCCTGAGCCATACCAGACCGCATGCCCTCAACATGGGGGAGTGTGTGCTGTGGGGGGCACTGCCCCCCCACCCAACAGCACTCTTGTCCCCATGTCGATAGGGACAAGAGCCTCTTCCCGACAACCCTTGCCATTGGTTGTCGGGGTATGCGGGCGGGGGCTAATCGGAATCTGCGAGCTCCCTTTAATAAGGGGGCCCCCAGATGCCGGCCCCCCACCCTATGTGAATGAGTATGGGGTACATCGTACCTCTACCCATTCACATGGGGGAAAGTGTAAAGTAAAATAAAACGCCACACAATAAAATATTTTATTAATCTGCTCCGGAGCCCCCCCTTTCTTCTTTAGCTCTCTTATAAGGGGGGGTTTCTTCTCTCCCGATCTTCTGCCGGGACCCTGGGCTTCGGTGATTTCTGCCGGGGGAGGGCGCCATCCCTCGGTCCTCTCCGGAGCCTTCCGCCGGATGCCCCCACCCCATTTAAGCTCTTTTACATTAGGGGGGGGGAACCGGACTTTGGGGTCTTCTGCCGGGGGATCGCGCCTATCCCCCGGTCTTTCCGGTGCCTTCCGCCAGGGTTCCGGTCTTCCTGGTCTTCTGCCGGGGGTGCGCCAACTCCGCTGTCTTTTCTCTTCTGTCTTCTCTGCTCCCTCTTCTGCCTGGCTCCCCCGCGGAGCCAGGGCTTTCTTCCGTCTTCTTTCTTCTCTCTTCCTTCTTCTGCCTGTCTCCTCCGGGAGCACAGGGCTTGTCTGCGCTGTCCTCTTCCTTCTCTTCCATTGAATGTTGACACGACGAGGTTCCGCGCTGACATGCCGTGTCAGCGGCGGGCATGGACTTATATAGGGTAATGCCACCATGTGACCTCAACCCATGTGACATCACATTCCCTGGGCATGATGGGAATGTGATGTCACATGGGTTAAGGTCACATGGTGGCATTGCCCTATATAAGTCCATGCCCGCTGCTCAGACGGCATTCCAGCGCCGGACCTCGTCGTGTCAACATCGAATGGAAGAGAAGGGAGAAGACAGCGGAGACAAGCCCTGTGCTCCGCGGAGGAGACAGGCAGAAGCGGAAGGCATCGCAGAAGCCCGCGGGTGTCGCCCCCCGGCGAAAAACACTGTAGAAGCAAGTGCACCCCCCCCCCCCCCCGAAACCGTCGAAGCCCGGGACCCTCCCCCAAAGGCAGGAGCCTCACTGGTGAAGGGGGTTCCGGCAGAAGATGGCGAAGCCCGGGGCCTAATGTGGTGGTGGGGGGGCCCCGGCAGAAGACCCCCGGCTGACTAATAAATTAATTTTTAAATGTGTGTGGTGTATTATTTTTTTCCATTTTTTTTCCCCAGGTGAATGGGTAGGGGTACAATGTACCCCATACTCATTCACATAGGGTGGGGGGCCGGAATCTGGGGGCCCCTTTATTAAAGGGGCCTCTCAGATTCTGATAAGCCCTCCGCCCGCATACCCCGACAACCAACGGCCAGGGTTGTCGGGAAGAGGCTCTTGTCCCTATCGACATGGGGACAAGAGTGCTTTGGGGTGGGGGGCAGTGCCCCCCTCCCCCACAGCACACACTCCCCCATGTTGAGGGCATGTGGTCTGGTACGGCTCAGGAGGGGGGGGGCGCTCGCTCGTCCCCACCCCCATTCCTGTCTGGCCAGACTGCGTGCCTGGGATAAGAGCTTGGTCTGGATCTTGGGGGGGACGACCCCACACTGTTTTTTTTGCGCGGGTTTAACCCCTTATGTTCCAGACCAAGCCTAAGAGCCTGGTATGCACCTGGAGGGAACCCACGTTATTTTTTTTTGGGGTCTGGAGTTCCCCTTCATGAACAGCGATCTGTCATTTACACATGTCAGTCCCACCCCCCCTTCAGTTAGAACACACCCAGGGAACATATTTAACCCCTCCCTCGCACCTAGTGTTAACCCCTTCCCTGCCAGTGGCATTTTTATAGTAAGCAATGCATTTTTACAGCACTGATCGCTAGAAAAATGCCAATGGTTCCAAAAAAGTGTCCGATGTGTCCGCCATAATGTCGCAGTACCGATTAAAAATCGCTGATCGCCGCAATAACTAGTTAAAACAAAAAAAAAGCCATATTTTGTAGACGCTATAACTTTTGCCAAAACCAAACACTAAACGCTATTTGCAATTTTTTTTTGGAACCAAAAAGATGTAGAATACGTATCGGCCTAAACTGAGTTTTTTTTTGTTTTTTTTTTATAATATATATTTTTGGGGATATTTATTATAGCAAAAAGTAAAAATAATTCTTTATTTTTTAAAATTGTCGCTCTATTTTTGGTTAGAGCTCTAAAAAAAAAAAAAAAAACACAGAAGTGATCAAATACCACCAAAATAAAGCTCTCTTTGTGGGGAAAAAAAAAGGTTGCCAATTTTGTTTGGGAGCCACGTCGCACGACTGCGCAATTGTCAGTTAAAGCGACGCCGTGCCGAATCACAAAAACTGGCCCGGTCATTGACCAGCATTATGGTCCGGGGCTCAAATGGTTAAAAATTAACAAAACACTAAAGTTAGCCCAATTTTTGGGGATAATGTGAAAGATGATGTTACACCGAGTAAATAGATACCTTACATGTCACGCTTTACTATTGGAAACACTCCTGCAATGGGGCCAAAATTCATTCCGTGAATATCCCCATAGGCGACCTTTTTCTTTTTTTTCCAGGTTACCAGTTTATAGTTACAAAGAAGGTCTAGTGCTAAAAGTATTGCTCTCGCTCTAACGCACGCGTCAATACCTCACATGTGTGGTTTGAACGGTGTTTACATATGTGGGCGGGACTTACGCAAGTCCCGCCCACATATATAAACATCGTTCAAACCACACATGTGAGGTATTGACGCGTGCGTTAGAGCGAGAGCAATACTTTTACCACTAGACCTTCTTTGTAACTATAAACTGGTAACCTGGAAAAAAAAAGAAAAAGGTCGCCTATGGGGATATTCACGGAATGAATTTTGGCCCCATTGCAGGAGTGTTTCCAATAGTAAAGCGTGACATGTAAGGTATCTATTTACTCGGTGTAACATCATCTTTCACATTATCCCCAAAAATTGGGCTAACTTTAGTGTTTTGTTAATTTTTAACCACTTGAGCCCTGGACCATATTGCTGGTCAATGACCGGGCCAGGCTGGAAAGCATGAGATCAGGGGAAAAAAAAAAACTCTCATGCCATTGCAGCTTGGTTCCTACATGTGTGATGAACTGAGTCTGCTCAAACACTTAGAAAAAATCCTTTCTTTTTAAAAGGTGAAAATCACTTGGATGGTCATAGAGCGTGGGTTGGGTTAATTAACCAGGTGTAAGCTCACCCACACTAGAGACTGCAATTTGTTCATGTGATTTCAATTGCTTCATTACTAGCACATGTTATAAAAACCGTGCATCGATCAGTCCTCAGCTGCCCTCATAGGGGCAGGCAGAAATGCTGTTGTGGAACACAAATGTGGTTTGTTGCATGGGTTTTTATTTTGCCAATGGTTTTTGTTTATTTTTAAATGATGTTCACTTTGATGTATTTGTCTCTGCTGCCTTATTTTATGAAAAAATTGTGAAGATGTTGCGACTTTAAATCTGTTTATTTTGAGTTTTGAAATGTATTTTTGTTTGTGTGTGTTTTTTTTTTCGTTCCTTGTTTTGTTGACCAATAAAAATTACTTTTAAATTTTGAAGTTTGTTTTTTGTTACTTTTTCATGCAACATATTTTGACAGCTGCAGCTGAAATAGGTTTGGGCCTAACAAATTAGGTGTGATTTTTGTCTAAGCTTCTTTCCTGGTGTGTAATCATGAAATGTTTGCCATGTTTATTCCCCATGACTTTAAAGACAAAGTGGTAAGTATTTTCTTTTAACTGTAGTGGTCCTCAGCCCTCAAGTACCCCCGACAGGACATGTTTTGTGGCTTTCTCTTATCAAGAATTGCTGTCCAGACTGTCTTTTAAAGCACATGTGCAAGATGAAGGAAAACCTGCAAACATGGCCTGTGGGGGGGGGGGCTATTGGTGGACAGGCTTGAAGTGCTGATTTACAGCACTGTGCTTAAATCTAGGGCAAGGCAATCCTATTCTAATTGTGGGTGTTTGACGGAAGCCAAGTGAGTGTTAGAACCCCTGCTTGTGTGTTTTTTTTTTTTTGGGTTGAGCTTTGTGTCCCTTTTCTTAAAATTGGCTTCACCTCCTGTCACACAGCTGAACAGGAAGTGAGGTTAAAACCCTACCAGTGTCTTTTCTTGGGGACACAGGTCAATCTAACTAGTGTCCCCATTAAGCAAATTGCACTCCAGCACTGCTGTGTACACCCCAAATCATGGGTCTTCAAACTACGGCCCTCCAGTTGTTCAGGAACTACAACTCCCATCATGCCTAGTCATGTCTGTGAATGTCAGTGCATTACAAGGCATCATGGGATGTGTAGTTCTACAACAGCTGGAGGGCCGTAGTTTGAGGATCCCTGCCCCAAATGATTATTTAGTTTGGGGTATAGTAAAGGCAAAGCCACTCTGCAGTACAAGCATAGTTGCTGAAAATCAGAGAGGAAGCACTGATGGTTTTAACATCCAATCCTGTAGAAGCAAAGTTGTTTTGTTTTCTTCCTTGCTTTGCACTTGTAGTGCAAAGTGGATTTGCCTTTAGTAAATGGACCCCAAAGTCCAAGATCCCTAATAATTTGGGGTGTACACAGCAAAATGCTAGAGTGCAATTTACATAATGGGAAACTATTTAGATTGATCTCTGTGTCCCCAAGAAAAGATATTAGTAAGGTTTTACCCTCACTTCCTGTTTGGCTATGTGACAGGAAGTGAATGAATTTGAATTAGAAAGGGTGAAGACACCTCACAAATGTTGTCACTATCAGGGGTGCAGACATCCCCAAAAAATTGGCAGATAATACTTATTTGCAAATTAATAATTTTTTAGTTAACATTGGGTGGGGTGCTCTAACACACACATTCATACATATTAGCAACGCTGTATCCTGGCCTATTGGCATGGTTATATTTTCTTAGGCCTCTCAATAAAACTCTATGAAATTTGTGCTTAAACTAGAACTATAATCAACACGTTTTATTTTCTTTAATTTTGGATAGAGTGAGGGAGGGTTATAGGCCCTGTCAGTTTATTTTGTATTATCTGTGTCCAATTGGGGAGATTTGCCTTCACTTCCTGCCCCATAGCCAAACAGGAAGTGAGAGAAAAACTATGCAAATTAACCACTTCCCGCCCAGCCTATGGCCGATTTACGTCCGGGAAGTGGTTACACAATCCTGACAGGACGTCCTGCAGGATTTCATGCCGCGCGTGCCTGTGGGGGCACGCAGCGCAGCGATCGGTGATGTGGGGTGTCAGTCTGACACCCTGCATCTCCGATCTCGGTAAAGAGTCTCTCACGGAGACTCTTTACCACGTGGATCAGCCGTGTCCAATCACGGCTGATCACGATGTAAACAGGAAGAGCCATCGATGGCTCTTCCTCACTCGCGTCTGACAGACGCGAGTATAGGAGAGCCGATCGGCGGCTCTCCTGACAGGGGGCGTTCGCGCTGATTGTTTATCAGCGCAGCCCCCCCTTGGATCACCACACTGGACCACCAGGGATGCCCACCCTGGACCACCAGGGTGGGCAAAAAAAAAAAGCATTAAAAAAAAAGAAAAAAATGCCAATCAGTGCCCACAAATGGGCACTGACTGGCAACCTGGGAAAATCAGTGCCACCCCAGTGTCCATCAGTGCCACCCCACAGTGCCCATCCATGCACAGTGCCCACCTATCAGTGCCCACCTGTGCCACCCATAAGTATCCATCAGTGCCACCCATACGTGCCGCCCATGAGTGCCCATCAGTGCCGCCTATGAGTGCCCATCAGTGCCGCATACCAGCGCGGGCAATCAATGCCACCTCATCTGTGCCCGTCAGTACTACCTCATCGATGTCCATCAGTGCCATCTCATCGGTGCCCATCAGTGCCGCCATATCAGTGCCCGTAATTGAAAGAGAAAAACTTATTTACAAAAAAATTAACAGAAAAAAATAAAAACGTTTTTTTTTTTTTCAAAATTTGCAGTCTTTTTTTAGTTGTTGCGGGGAAAAAAATCGCAGAGGTGATCAAATACCAACAAAAGAAAGCTCTATTTGTGGGGGGAAAAGGACGCCAATTTTGTTTGGGTACAGTGTTGTATGACCGCGCAATTGCCATTCAAAGTGCGACAGTGCTGAAAGCTGAAAATTGGCATGGGCGGGAAGGTGCGTAAGTGCCTGGTATGGAAGTGGTTAAGGGAATCCAGTGCCCCCCCTCCCCCCAGAACTAGTGTGTGGGTCCCCTTAAAATTCCCGGGCGGGTCATACAAAAACAGGGTGTGACCTTGACAGGAAGGGGTGGGTCATTTTTCTATTGGGAGGTGCAGATATGTAGTCAGGCCTAGGGCAGCACAAAACCTAAATATACTACTGCATATTAGGGCTTATTTAGACCGGATCCGATTTACAGCGTGTTTTTATATTGTAGGAGGAAACCCACACAGGCACAGGGAGAACATGCAAACTCCATGCAGATGGTGTCACGGGCTGGATTCAAACCAGCGACCCTTTTGCTGCTAGGTCAAAGTGCTATACACTACACCACTGTGCTGAACGAACATGATTGCAGCTGAAAGCATGAGATCTTTTTTTTTTTTTTTTTCCAATACCATGCTTTCCAGCCTTATTGACCCCGCCTCTCTCCATTAAGAGGACCTGTCACACACTAGTCCTATTACAAGGGATGTTTACATTCCTTGTAATAGGAAGAAAAGTGATCCAAAATCAAAAAAAGTGACAAAGTGCAAGAAGAAAATATGAGGTAAAAAAAATAACGCCCCTGTCCCTAGAAGCTCGCACTCAGAAGTGAATATGCATGCAAGTCCCACCCACATATGTAAACACTATTCAAACCACACATGTGTCAGGGCACAGACCTTTCACGGTCACATTCCCCAGTTGGTTCTGGGTAGAATCGAACCTGGGACCTCCCCATTTTCAGGTCCGGCTCTTTGTCTCTGAGCCACTGCTCAGTTCTAGTCTGTGTGCTGTCCGTTGGAGCCTGGTTCTGAACCTGTACTTCTGTGGACCAATCAGTGACCAGTGCGGCCTATTTAAGCCAGCCCCTTCCCCTTTGCTAATTGCTGGTTCGTTGTCAGCTTTACCCTGTGAGAGAACCTTGAAACCTGAATACCCTGACCTGTTTGACCCGGATTGGACCTTGACTATTCTCTGCCGTCTCCTACACTTGACCCCTGCCTGCTTATCGGATTTGCTGTTGTCTCCTGCCCCTTGACCTTGGCTTGCTCTCACGGACTTCCTCTGATCTCTCCAACTCCTGACCCACGGCCTGTGACCCGGATTTGCCTTGTTTCCTGTTGGTCCCTTCTGGACTTACCTGCCTGTTCCTGCCTGATCAACGACTGTCTCCAGTCCTCTGCACATGCCCTGTTTTCGTCAGCTGCACCAAGTCTGCCTACCAGTTCCCGGCACCGGTGCCTCCTTGTGCCGTCCCTCCTCTGTTCTAACTCCAGGGAGTGGTCTGCACAGGGTCGCAAAAGTGAGCCGCCCTCAGCATCTCGGCCTCGGTGAGTACTTACCTTAATGGTCCTGACAACATGTGAGGTATTGACGCGTGCGTTAGAGCGAGAGCAATAATTCTAGCCCTAGACCTCCTCTGTAACTCTGAACTGGTCACCTGTAAAAAAAAAACAAGCATCGCCTATGGATATTTTTATGTCCCGAAGTTTGGCGCCATTCCATGAGTGTGTGCAATATTAAAGCGTGACAAGTTAGGTATCTATTTACTCTGTGTAACATCATCTTTAACATTATCCATAAAAATTGGGCCAACTTTACTGTTTTTTATTTTTTTAATTCATGAACCGTGTTTTTTTTTTTTTTTTGGGCCAAAAAAAAAAGGCATTAGAAAAATTATTGCGCAAATACTGTTGGAAATGAAATAAAAAATGACCGCCACTTTATTCCCTAGGGTGTCTGCTAAAAAATTATATATAATGTTTGGGGGTCCTGAGTGATTTCCCAGGAACAAAATATAATTTTTACATGAAGGAGAGAAGTGCCAGAATAGGCGCGGTATGGAAGTGGTTAAAGTGAAATAATAAAAGTGAAATATTCCTTTAAATTTCATACGGGGGGAGGGGGGGTACACGCATGTTTCCCGTGCTTAGAACTGTCCCTGTACAAGATGTCATTTCTGAAGTGAAACAAAAAAAAGGAAGTTTAAAGTACTCATGGCTATAAAGAATACAGTCATTGCTCATTAAAAATAATAAAAAAACAAACAAAAAAATGGGGGTCCCTCCAAATTAAATTACCAGGCCCTTCGGGTCTGGAAGGGATATTAAGGGGAACCCTGCCGTAAAACCCCCCCAAAAAATGGCGTGGGGTCCCCCCAAATATCCATACCAGACCCTTATCCGAGCACGCTGACCTGGCCCGCCGCAGAAAAGAGGGGGGGACAGAGTGCGGCCCCCCCCCCCTCTCCTGAACCTCACCAGGCCACATGCCCTCAACATGGGGAGGATGTCCCCATGTTGATGGGGACAAGGGCCTCATCCCCACAACCCTTGCCCGGTGGTTGTGGGGGTCTGCGGGCGGGGGGCTTATCAGAATGTGGAAGACCCCTTTAACAAAGGGGACCCCCAGATCCTGCCCCCCCCTATGTGAAATGGTAATGGGGTACATTGTACCTCTACCATTTCACCCCCAAAAAAATGTCAAAAGTGTTAAAAATGACAGTAGCCGGTTTTTGACAAATCTTTTAATAAAATCTTCTTTTCTTCTTTCCTTTGGGTTTCTTCCGCTGCTTTTTTCTTGGGTCTTCTCGTCTACATCTTGCCCGACGTGTTCTTCTATCTTCTCCGTCCGTCCTTCAGCCTTCTGGTCCCGCATCTTGCCCGTTGTCTTCTCCTGTCTTCTTCTCCGTCCGTCCGCCAGCCTTCTCGTCCACCTCTTAATTCTTCCCCGGACGCCGCGCTTGAATTTGATTTGGCCGCCGTGTTGCGCTCCTGGGACCCGCCCCCCTCTGACGCCACAAGTAAACTCCTTAGAAGGTCATGTGCGTCAGAGGGGGGCGGGGTCACATGAGTGTGACACGGCGGGAACTTCAATTGGAAGCGGCGGCATCTTCTTCTCCGGGTGGCGCGCTTGAAATTGAATTCCCCCGCCGTGTGACGCTCTGTGACTCCGCCCCCCTCTGACGCACATGACCTTCTAAGGAGTTTACTTCCTCCCCATGTTGAGGGCATGTGGCCTGGTGCGGTTCAGGAGAGGGGGGGGCCGCACTCTGTCCCCCCCCTCTTTTCTGCGGCCGGCCAGGTCAACGTGCTCGGATAAGGGTCTGGTGTGGATTTTTAGGGGGACTCCACGCCATTTTTTTTTTTAAATTTGGGGTGGAGTTCCCCTTAAAATCCACACCAGACCTGAAGGGCCTGGAATGGATATTTGCCGGGAACCGCACGTTTTTTTTTTTTTTTTTTTTTTACGGCGGAGTTCCCCTTAATATCCATTCCAGACCTGAAGGGCCTGGTAATTTAATTTGGGGGAACCCCTACACATTTTGTTGTTTGTTTTATGAATGAATCCCTTTAGAATTGTTAGAGCCGACAATTCATTATAGCCGCGTGTGAATTTTTAAATGACTTTTTTTTCCTTCTGAATGTCATTTTGTGCAGGGGCAGTTCTAAGTGCGGGAAAAATGCGCTATTTCACATGCTGACATTACACCCCCCCAGGTACGAAATTTTAAGGAATATTTCACTTTTATTGTTTCACTTTAAGAATTATTCATTTCACTGCTCCAGAAAAAACGGCCGTTTTAAAAAATAAAAAAAACATTGATACATGTTCTCTGGGGCAGGACTGAGGTCCCCAAACACTTTTTAGGACAAAACTTGCAGATTAGCCTTTAAAATGAACACTTTTGATTTCTCCCATAGACTTCTATAGGGAGTTCGGCGCGGCTTTACATATTACTTTCAATGCGCCGGCTGCTACGCTGGTTCATGCGCCTAATTAAGCCTCCACCCGGCGCACTAGTTAAGGAATGAACCAGCGCAGCGCACAGAGCATAGTAAATCAGCCCCATGGACTCAGTAGCACAATGGTTGGCATGGCCGATCCGCCCTATAGGCTCGCTATGCAAGCCGCTTAGGGCCCTGCAAATCTGCGAAGGGCCCCCCAAATAACTAGAGGCCCCGCCTAGTAAGAAGTCATTTTCGCCCCCTCACCCTGCTTCTCAACTTGCTGACTGCATGGGAGAAGAGGCAAGAAGTCAGCACCCCTTGCTTCTCAATGTAATGTAAGATGTCATTTCCGACAGCACAACACCCCCTCCCCCCTCTTCTCAACTTTCTTTAATGTGACATGTCACTGTTGTCGGCGCCCCTCGCTTCTCATTTTTAATGTGCCATGTCATTTAGCTTCGAGCCCCAGGGAGGTCATGATCGGCACTGAGTGTTGGTCACAACAACAACCTAGTTAGCGTGTCACACAGAGGTGATCCAGTGTATACTTGTTTTTCCATGTAGGAAACTTGTCCAAAGATAGAGAAATGCAGCAGCTTCGGTAATGGATAAAATCCAGTGTTAAGCTTAGAAGAATTTTAAAAGCAGACAATTGTACTACACTTTTTAAAAAGGATGATTGATATTCCACTTTCAGGCCTCTAATCTTTTTGATTCATCTATCCCTTTTTTTTTTTACAATCTCATAGGCCGCAATCAAGCTGCAGCAATGGAGCAGACCAACCCCACACACAGCCAAGCCCCACCATCGCCGGATGTACAGGAAGTGCAAAATGCCACCACATCAGGTCAGTGTCATACAGCACAGCTTCAGGTAATACATGTAGGCCTGCATAATTTTAATACATGTTTTTTCACAAATTTCAGGTGTACGAGCTGTTGGTGGTGGCTTAGACAGTGACAGTGCCCAGGTGCTCATTGGGGAGATAATGTGCTGCAGGGCACAAATAGAGGACACAAACATCGCCCTGGAGAAGATCATAAGGAACAATAAGAAGGTGGACCAAGACCTCAAGAATATTCTTGATGTTCTGGGGAGGGTTTAAAAAAAAATATATATATATATATATATATATATATATATATATATAAGATATAAAAAATGACACATTTTAAGTGTGATACAATAAATATTTTTGGATACTAAACAATGTCTGGCTTCTTATTATATCAATGCTGCCTAAAAGAACAAATCTAGATTTGTGGTGTTTCCATTGACAATGATGAGTATTTAGTAAAGGAAAATAAACATGACACTATGAGAACGTAGGAGAAAGCTAGAATTAACTCAAATTAGAAAAGAAGCAAACCAAGAAAATTACTAGAACAGGGGCAGAAAAACTGGGCCTTAGTCACTGGTCACAACACTGCAACCCCTCACAGATCCTGTAATTGGAGCTCAGCAAAGAGACACACTATCAGGAATCAAGTACTCACCGAGACCGAACTGCCGAGGGTGGTTCACCTTTACGACCAAGCGCGCCCACCCACTGAGTTTTGGAACAGGTGGCGGAAGCACGAGGCGGTACCGGTGCCAGTGGAGAAGCGTTGACCGGTGACGGTTGTAGATGACAGGTGCTTCTGGGTGACTGCAGACGGAAACAGAAACAAACGATACTGAAGCCGGATAACCGGTACTGAAAGAGTCCAAGAAACAAACTGGAAAGTCCGGGGTGCAAGCCAAGGTTCGGGGAGCAGAGAAGACAGCAGATCCGGGTCACAAGCCGAGGTCGGGGTCAGAAGAGTTCAATAGAGTGGTGAAGCAATCCGAAGTCAGGTTCCAGGTGAGAGGTGAGTCGGACGGAATTCCAACAGGAAATGGTTTCCAGAGACACAGGTTCAGGAAGTAGCTGACGATAAACCAGCAATCTGTCTACTGACAGGAGCTGGTTTAAATAGGGCAGTCACGCTGGTGATTGGCCCCGAGAGGTCACATGCGTATGCGCACACGCCTAAAGTGCCCAGTTAGCCGCCGGGAAGCCAATCTACTACGCTGGTGTGTTAAAGGAGGAAGTACAGCGCTTTGGCCCTGACACACATGCTAAGTATTGCATTACAAATTGTTATTAGACGCCCCCGTTAAACAGGGGCAGAAACATTGGGCCTTAGGCACACACCAAAACACTGCAACCCCTCAGATACTGTAATTTAAGTGCAGAAAAGAGACACATGCATAGTATTGCATTAAAAATTGTTGTTAGACGCCCCTGTTCAACAGGGGCAGAAACATTGGGCCTTAGTCACATCACAACACTGCAACCCCTCAGATACTTCAATTGGAGCGCAGAAAGAGCCACATGCATAGTATTGCATTAAAAATTATTAGACGCCCCTGTTAAACAGGGGCAGAAACATTGGGCCTTAGGCACTGGTGGCGGAGCCCAGAACCAAAAATGTTCTTAATAGCTATGAGCAAGATCAGTGAGGAGGAAAAGGATATTCAATCAGCAGCATAACAGGGCAGTCACTCAGCATCAGTCTTGACCACTGGGCACTTAAACCCCCTTCCTAACCATATCAATTTTCAGCTTTCCGTGCTCTCACAATTTGAATGACAATTACTGAGTCATACAACATTGTACCCATCTAAAATTGTAGACATTTTTTTTTTCACACAAATAGAGCTTTCTTTTGGTGGTATTTGATCACCTCTGCGGTTTTTATTTTTTGCGCTATAAATTAAAAAAGACTGAAAATTCTGTAAAAAAAAAAAAAAAAAAAAAAATTCTAGTTTATGTCATATTAGCGGGTTATTTCTCACACACAGCATATGCATACTACAAATTACACCCAGCTGCCAGCAGAGTCACCCAATGGGCCGTAAAAGACAGGTAACTTCCCTGTCCATGCCTGCTGGACCATGAGTCAGCGGTAAGATGCACCTTACCACTAACCGCCCTGTCCAGCGAGGCATGGACATTGCCTTTCACATGCCGGTAGAGAGCCGGAATCGCCTTCCGGGAGAAAAAGTGGCGTTTGGGTACTTGCCACTGAGGTACTGCACATTCCACAAACTCACGGAAGGGGGCAGAATCTACCAACTGAAAAGGCAGCAGTTGAAGTGCTAGCAATTTTGCTAAGCTAGCATTCAACCGCTGGGCATGTGGATGGCTGGGAGCGTACTTCTTTCGGTGCTGCAGCAGCTGGGGCAGGGAAATTTGTCTGTTAATATCATTAGATTGCCCGCATGTACTACCACTACTACGTTGTCACACACCTATTTCTACACCTTCGGTGCAGGCTTCAGAGAGGACTGGGGGTCTAGTGGGGTTGCAGGTCACAGAAAGGCAAGGGGAGGTCCGCTTCGGTCTTTGGTGTGGGTCTTTCTGGTATGCTTGCCATAGAGCTGCATGGCAGCTCGACATATGTCTGGACAAACATGTGGTGCCCAAGCGGGTGATGTTTTGGCCAAGCGAGATACGCTTGAGACATATGTTGCAAACAGCAAAGGTACGATCTGATGGACATGTTTCAAAAAAGGCCCACACCAAAGAACTTTTGCTGTACCGTTGAGACACAGCAGCGCCACGTAATGCAGTTGGTGTGCTGCCCTTAAGCTGACCCCTGGAGGGCTTCCTGCCTCTTTGGAGATGTGCCTGTGCCTCGTCCTCCTCGTCCTCGTCCTCCTCCTCTCTCCTATTAGGCACCCAGGTAGAGTCAATGACCTCATCATCCCCTCCCTCCTCATCAACACTGTCGAAAACCTGGCAGTATGCTCCAGCTGGGGGAACATCACTCCCAGATTGTTGTCCCTCTCGGCCACCCCCTCTCCCTGGGCTCACATCAATGCCTTCCTCTATCTGTGTTCCGTCATCGGAGTCTTCAAAACGCTGCGCATCTTCATGTAGCATGTACCCAACACTGTGTTGAAACAGTTCGGGGGACTCCTCAGGAGGACACGGTGGGACTAGGGAAGAATTGTGTGATGGCATTGTGCAGAGGACGCCTTGGCAGCTGCTTTGCCGGACAAACTATGATCAGTCTGTGTGAGAGAGGATGAGGAGGATGAGGACGGCTTGGTCATCCACTCCACTAATTTCTCTGCATGTTGAGGCTCAACAAGGCCAGCTCCCGAAAAGAAGGACGAGCGGCCACGGCCACGTGCTGAAGAGGATAAACCACATCCACCACCAGCGTTACCTCTAGATGCAGAGCCTGCTTGCCCTCGTGACTCTCTGCCTCTCTTTGTCCTTCCAGCCATATTTATGCGTTCAGGTGCTATGTAACAAAACAGGCGCAATCACACCGACTGCGTTCAGGTGGTATTAAACAGCACCCGCACAGTAAGAGCGACTGCACTCAAGTGTCATGTAACAAAATAGTCGCAGTCACACCAACTGCGTTCAGGTGGTATTAAACAGCAACCGCACAGTAAGAACGACTGCGCTCAAGTGCTATGTAACAAAATAGTCGCAGTCACACCAACTGCGTTTAGGTGGTATTAAACAGCAACCGCACAGTAAGAGCGACTGCACTCAAGTGCTATGTAACAAAATAGTCGCAGTCACACCAACTGCGTATAGGTGGTATTAAACAGCAACTGCACAGTAAGAACGACTGCGCTCAAGTGTTATGTAACAAAATAGTCGCAGTCACACCAACTGCGTTCAGGTGGTATTAAACAACAACCACACAGTAAGAGCGACTGCGCTCAAGTGCTATGTAACAAAATAGTCGCAGTCACACCAACTGCGTTCAGGTGGTGTTAAACAGCAACCGCACAATAAGAGCGACTGCGCTCAAGTGTTATGTAACAAAATAGTCGCAGTCACACCAACTGCATTCAGGTGGTATTAAACAGCAAACGCACAGTAAGAGCGACTGCGCTCAAATGTTATGTAACAAAATAGTCGCAGTCACACCAACTGCGTTCAGGTGGTATTAAACAACAACCACACAGTAAGAGCGACTGCGCTCAAGTGCTATGTAACAAAATAGTCGCAGTCACACCAACTGCGTTCAGGTGGTGTTAAACAGCAACCGCACAATAAGAGCGACTGCGCTCAAGTGTTATGTAACAAAATAGTCGCAGTCACACCAACTGCATTCAGGTGGTATTAAACAGCAAACGCACAGTAAGAGCGACTGCGCTCAAGTGCTATGTAACAAAATAGTCGCAGTCACACCAACTGAGTACAGGTGGTATTAAACAACACCCGCACAGTAAGAGCGACTGCGTTCAGGTCCTATGTAACAAAATAGTCGCAGTCACAACAAATGCGTTCAGGTGGTATTAAACAACACCCGCACAGTAAGAGCGACTGCGTTCAGGTCCTATGTAACAAAATAGTCGCAGTCACACCAATTGCGTTCAGGTGGTATTAAACAACACCCGCACAGTAAGAGTGACTGCGTTCAGGTCCTATGTAACAAAATAGTCACAGTCACACCAACTGCGTTCAGGTGGTATTAAACAGCACCCGCGCAGTAAGAGCCACTGCGCTCAAGTGCTATGTAACAGCACACACACAGTGACACCAACTGCGTTTAGGTGGTATTAAACAGCACCCGCACAGTAATAGCGACTGCGCTCAAGTGCTATTTAACAGTACACACGCAGTGACACCAACTGCGTTTAGTTGCTATTAAACAGCACACACGCAGTAAGAATGACTGCGTTTCTGTGCAATTCAATAGCCCAGTTGCATTAACAGCGACTGCGTTTTCTGTGCAAATAAATTGCACACGTGCAGTAACAGGTAATGCGTGTATGTGCAATTAACTAGCACAAGTTGAATAACACAGACTAATATTTTAAAGCTAATCCCTAATGCAGACAATACAACACGTTAGAGCACTGCATGTAGAACAAACTCCTGCCTGACAGATACTAATAGCAGATCTAGCTGAGCTATACAGTTTATAAATATATTGACAACTCCTAGGGATGTGAATATATTCTCTACAAACTGTAGATTAAGCTATACTGACTAGCCTTCCTGCTCTATCTATCTATCTATCTATCTATCTATCTGGTAGAAAAGACACTGTGGGGCTGATTTATTATGCTCTGTGCACTGCGCTGGTTCTTGCCTTAATTAGTGCGCCGGGTGAAGCCTTAATTAGGCGCATGAACCAGCGTAGCAGCCGGCGTATTGAAAGTAATATGTAAAGCCGCGCCGAACTCCCTATAGAAGTCTATGGGAGAAATCAAAAGTGTTCATTTTAAAGGCTAATCTGCAAGTTTTGTCATAAAAAGTATTTGGGGACCTCAGTCCTGCCCCAGGAAACATGTATCAATGCTTTTTTTATTTTTTAAAATGGCCGTTTTTTTGGGAGCAGTAAAATTAATAATGCTTAAAGTGAAACAATAAAAGTGAAATATTCCTTTAAATTTCTTACCTGGGGGGGTGTAATGTCAGCATGTGAAATAGCGCATTTTTACCGCACTTAGAACTGTCTCTGCAAAAAATGACATTCTGAAGGAAAAAAGCCATTTAAAATTCACACGCGGCTATAATGAATTGTCGGCTCCCGGCAATTCTAAAGGGATTCATTCATAAAGGAAACCAAAAAGGTGTAGGGGTCCCCCAAATTAAATTACCAGGCCCTTCAGGTCTGATATGGATATTAAGGGGAACCCCGCCGTAAAAACCAAAAAAAAAAAAAGACGTGCGGTTCCCAGGAAATATCCATACCAGGCCCTTCAGGTCTGGTGTGAATTTTAAGGGGAACTCCACCCCAAATTGAAAAAAAATTGGCGTGGAGTCCCCCTAAAAATCCACACCAGACCCTTATCCGAGCATGTTAACCTGGCCGGCCGCAGAAAAGAGGGGGGGACCGAGTGCGGCCCCCCCCTCTCCTGAACCGCACCGGGCCACATGCCCTCAACATGGGGAGGATGTCCCCATGTTGATGGGGACAAGGGCCTCATCCCCACAACCCTTGCCCGGTGGTTGTGGGGGTCTGCGGGCGGGGGGCTTATCAGAATCTGGAAGACCCCTTTAACAAAGGGGACCCCCAGATCCTGGCCCCCCCCCCTATGTGAAATGGTAATGGGGTACATTGTACCTCTACCATTTCACCGCAAAAAAATGTCAAAGTGTTAAAAATGACAGTAGCCGGTTTTTGACAAATCTTTTAATAAAATCTTCTTTTCTTCTTCCATTCGGGTTTCTTCCGCTGCTTCTTTCTTGGGTCTTCTCGTCCACATCTTGCCCGACGTGTTCTTCTATCTTCTCCGTCCGTCCTTCAGCCTTGTCGTCTGCCTGGTGTCTTCTCCTATCTTCTTCTCCTTCCGTCGGCCTCCTCGTCCGCATCTTGTGTCTTCTCCTGTCTTCTTCTCGGTCCGCCAGCCTTCTCCTCCACCTCTTTTTCTTCCCCGGACCCAGCGCTTGAATTTGAATTGGCCACCGTGTTCCGCTCCTGGGACCCGCCCCCCTCTGACGCCACAAGTAAACTCTTTAGAAGGTCATGTGCCTCAGAGGGGGGCAGGGTCACAGAGTGTCACACGGCGGGGGAATTCGATTTCAAGCGCGCCGTCCGGAGAAGAAGCCGCCGCAGCTTCCAATTGAAGTTCCCGCCGTGTCACACTCATGTGACCCCGCCCCCCTCTGACGCACATATGCCACACGCGGACTTTCATATGAGTTAACCTGTGGCGTCAGAGGGGGGCGGGTCCCAGGAGCGGGAAAACGGCGGGCTCTTCAATTTCAAGTGCAGCACCCAGAAGATCAAGAAGATGTGGACGAGAAGGTCGACGGACAGAGAAGAAGATGGGAGAAGACAGCAAGATGTGGACGAGAAGACACAAGAAAGAAGCAGAGGAAGAAACCCGAATGAAAGAAGAAGAAGGACCAGCGGAAAGAAGATTTTATTAAAAGAATTGTCAAAAACCGGCTACTGTCATTTTTAACACTTTTGTCACTTTTTTTTGGGGTGAAATGGTAGAGGTACAATGTACCCATTACCATTTCACACAGGGAGGGGCCAGGATCTGGGGGTCCCCTTTGTTAAAGGGGTCTTCCAGATTCTGATAAGCCCCTCGCCCGCAGACCCCCACAACCACCGGGCAAGGGTTGTGGGGATGAGGCCCTTGTCCCCATCAACATGGGGACATCCTCCCCATGTTGAGGGCATGTGGCCTGGTGCGGTTCAGGAGAGGGTGGGGGCCGCACTCTGTCCCCCCCTCTTTTCTGCGGCCGGCCAGGTTAACGTGCTCGGATAAGGGTCTGGTGTGGATTTTTAGGGGGACTCCACGCCATTTTTTTTTTAATTTGGGGTGGAGTTCCCCTTAAAATCCACACCAGACCTGAAGGGCCTGGTATGGATATTTGGGGGGACCCCACACCATTTTTTTTGGGTTTTTACGGCGGGGTTCCCCTTAATATCCATTCCAGACCTGAAGGGCCTGGTAATTTAATTTGGGGGGACCCCCATACATTTTTTTTTTTAGTTTTAATGAGCAACGCCTGTATTCTTTATAGCCATGAGTACTTTAAAATTACTTTTTGTTTTTCACTTCAGAAATGACATCTTGTACAGGGACAGTTCTAAGCACGGGAAACATGCGTGTAAACCCCCTCCCCCCTGTATGAAATTTAAAGGAATATTTCACTTTTATTATTTCACTTTAACCACTTCCATACCGCGCCTATTCTGGCACTTCCCTCCTTCATGTAAAAATTATATTTTGTTCCTGGGAAATTACTCAGGACCCCCAAACATTATATATAATTTTTTAGCAGACACCCTAGGGAATAAAGTGGCGGTCATTTTTTATTTGATTTCCAACGGTATTTGTGCAATAATTTTTCTAACGCCTTTTTTTTTTGGCCCAAAAAAAAAACACGGTCCATGAATTAAAAAATAACAAAACAGTAAAGTTAGCCCAATTTTTAGGGATAATGTGAAAGATGATGTTACACCGAGTAAATAGATACCAACTTGTCACACACTCATGGAATGGCACCAAACTTCGGGACATAAAAATATCCATAGGCGATGCTTGTTTTTTTTTATACAGGTGACCAGTTCAGAGTTACAGAGGAGGTCTAGGGCTAGAATTATTGCTCTCGCTCTAACGCATGCGTCAATACCTCACATGTGTGGTTTGAATGGTGTTTACATATGTGGGGACTTACATGCATATTCGCTTCTGAGTGCAAGCTTCTAGGGACAGGAGCGTTTTTTTTTTGTTTTTTTAGCTCATATTTTTCTGCTTGCACTTTTTTGATTTTGGATCACTTTTCTTCCTATTACAAGGAATGTAAACAAGTAATGACTGCCGCCGCCGCCGCTGACCTTCTCTCCTCCTGGATGGACCGGACTGCCGTCACAGACCTGTCACCTGCCAGAACATCGATCATCAGAGAGGTACTCACTGTGATGACAGTCCGCGGCGCTGCCCGACATCCTGTGACGTCACTGCCTGATCGAGGGTGCCCCAAACATCCCTGCTGACCTCACACACAGACCTCCTGTCATCATCATGCTCCTCGTCATCCCCCTGTTCCTGGCATTCCATCCATCCTCCCTGTCACCTCCCTGCCACCCACCCCTGTCATCTCCATCCTCCCTACCACCCACCCCTGTCATCTCCATCCTCCCTGTCACCTCCATCCTCCCTACCACCCACCCCTGTCACCTCCATCCTCCCTACCACCCACCCCTGTCATCTCCATCCTTCCTACCACCCACCCCTGTCACCTCCATCCTCCCTACCACCCACCCCTGTCACCTCCATCCTCCCTACCACCCACCCCTGTCACCTCCATCCTCCCTACCACTCACCCCTGTCATCTCCATCCTCCCTACCACCCACCCCTGTCACCTCCATCCTTCCTGTCACCTCCATCCTGTCACCTCCATCCTCCCTACCACCCACCCCTGTCATCTCCATCCTCCCTGTCACCTCCATCCTCCCTACCACCCACCCCTGTCACCTCCATCCTCCCTACCACCCACCCCTGTCATCTCCATCCTTCCTACCACCCACCCCTGTCACCTCCATCCTCCCTACCACCCACCCCTGTCACCTCCATCCTCCCTACCACCCACCCCTGTCACCTCCATCCTCCCTACCACTCACCCCTGTCATCTCCATCCTCCCTACCACCCACCCCTGTCACCTCCATCCTTCCTGTCACCTCCATCCTCCCTACCACCCACCCCTGTCACCTCCATCCTCCCTACCACCCACCCCTGTCATCTCCATCCTCCCTGTCACCTCCATCCTCCCTACCACCCACCCCTGTCACCTCCATCCTCCCTACCACCCACCCCTGTCACCTCCATCCTCCCTACCACTCACCCCTGTCATCTCCATCCTCCCTACCACCCACCCCTGTCACCTCCATCCTTCCTGTCACCTCCATCCTCCCTACCACCCACCCCTGTCACCTCCATCCTCCCTACCACCCACCCCTGTCACCTCCATCCTCCCTGTCACCTCCATCCTCCCTACCACCCACCCCTGTCATCTCCATCCTCCCTACCACCCACCCCTGTGACCTCCATCCTCCCTACCACCCACCCCTGTCATCTCCATCCTCCCTACCACCCACCCCTGTCACCGCCATCCTCCCTACCACCTCCATCCTCCCTACCACCCACCCCTGTCACCTCCATCCTCCCTACCACCCACCCCTGTCATCTCCATCCTCCCTACCACCCACCCCTGTCACCTCCATCCTCCCTACCACCCACCCCTGTCATCTCCATCCTCCCTGTCACCTCCCTTCCACCCACCCCTGTCATCTCCATCCTCCCTGTCACCTCCCTACCACCCACCCCTCTCATCTCCATCCTCCCTGTCACCTCCCTACCACCCTCCCCTTTCATCTCCATCCTCCCTGTCGCCCTCCTACCACCCACCCCTGTCATCTCCATCCTCCCTGTCACCTTCCTACCACCCACCCCTATCATCTCCATCCTCCCTGTCACCCTCCTACCACCCATACCTGTCATCTCCATCCTCCCTGTCACCTTCCTAACACCCATTCCCGTTTCAATTTCCTGTAATTCTCTCTTTATTGAGTAGACCCTATAATCTGATAATTAGGCGAAGATTATGCGGAGTGGGTGGAGTTTCGGGGAAGTGAGTGTGGTAATTAATTAATAGCTGTGCTGCAAAGTGTCCCTGGAATTTTTTTTCAAATGTTGGCAACTATGCCCTGTGCCTGCGTGGGTTTCCTCCCACACTATAAAAACATGCTGTAAATCGGATCCGGTCTAAATAAGCCCTAATATGCAGTAGTATATTTAGGTTTTGTGCTGCCCTAGGCCTGACTACATTTCTGCACCTCCTAATAGAAAAATTACCCACCCCTTCCTGTCAAAGCCACACCCTGTTTTTGTATCACCCGCCCAGGAATTTTCAGGGCACACACACACACACACACTAGTTCTGGGGGGGGAGGGGGTTACTGGACTCCCTTAATTTGCATAGTTTTTCTCTCACTTCCTGTTTGGCTATGGGGCAGGAAGTGAAGGCAAATCTCCCCAATTGGACACAGATAATACAAAATAAACTGACAGGGCCTATAACCCTCCCTCACTCTATCCAAAATTAAATAAAATAAAAAGTGTTGATTATAGTTCTAGTCAGGGGCCGACTGACCATTGAGTCACTCGGGCACAGTAAAACCAGGGACAGTATGTAAAAATCTGTGTTTTTTTTAGATCTGTCCCTGATATGTCCGAAACTGACATGCTTTTAATGTGAATATCCCAAGATTTTAGCTGCCCTGCCTCTGCACTGCCTCCTGGCGTGGTGGCCATCTGTAAGCCAGAGGGGCCCCATAATCTTCTATTGCCCGGGGGCCCCATGAGTTGTCAGTCCGCCCCTGGTTCTAGTTTAAGCACAAATTTTATAGAGTTTTTTTGAGGCCTAAGAAAATATAACCATGCCAATAGGCCAGGATACAGCGTTGCTAATATGTATGAATGTGTGTGTTAGAGCACCCCACAAACACCACCCAATGTTAACTTAAAAATTATTAATTTGCAAATAAGTATTATCTGCTCATTTTTTGGGGGATGTCTGCACCCCTGATAGTGACAACATTTGTGAGGTGTCTTCACCCTTTCTAATTCATTCACTTCCTGTCACATAGCCAAACAGGAAGTGAGGGTAAAACCTTACTAATATCTTTTCTTGGGGACACAGAGATCAATCTAAATAGTTTCCCATTATGTAAATTGCACTCTAGCATTTTGCTGTGTACACCCCAAATTATTAGGGATCTTGGACTTTGGGGTCCATTTACTAAAGGCAAATCCACTTTGCACTACAAGTGCAAAGCAAGGAAGAAAACAACTTTGCTTCTACAGGATTGGATGTTAAAACCATCAGTGCTTCCTCTCTGATTTTCAGCAACTATGCTTGTACTTGCAGAGTGGCTTTGCCTTTACTAAACCCCAAACTAAATAATCATTTGGGGCAGGGATCCTCAAACTACGGCCCTCCAGCTGTTGTAGAACTACACATCCCATGAGGCCTTGTAATGCACTGACATTCACAGACATGACTAGGCATGATGGGAATTGTAGTTCCTGAACAACTGGAGGGCCGTAGTTTGAAGACCCATGATTTGGGGTGTACACAGCAGTGATGAAGTGCAATTTGCTTAATGGGGACACTAGTTAGATTGACCTGTGTCCCCAAGAAAAGACACTGGTAGGGTTTTAACCTCACTTCCTGTTCAGCTGTGTGACAGGAAGTGAAGCCAATTTTAAGAAAAAGGGACACAAAGCTCAACCCCAAAAAAAACACAAGCAGGGGTTCTAACACTCACTTGGCTTCCCTCAAACACCCACAATTAGAATAGGATTGCCTTGCGCTAGATTTAAGCACAGTGCTGTAAATCAGCACATCAAGCCTGTCCACCAATAGCAAACCCCCCCCCCCAACAGGCCATGTTTGCAGGTTTTCCTTCATCTTGCACATGTGCTTTAAAAGACAGTCTGGACAGCAATTCTTGATAAGAGAAATCCACAAAACATGTCCTGTCGGGGGTACTTGAGGGCTGAGGACCACTGCAGTAAAAAGAAAATACTTACCACTTTGTCTTTAAAGTCATGGAGAATAAACATGGCAAACATTTCATGATTACACACCAGGAAAGAAGCTTAGACAAAAATCACACCTAATTTGTTAGGCCCAAACCTATTTCAGCTGCAGCTGTCAAAATATGTAGCATGAAAAAGTAACAAAAAACAAACTTCAAAAATTTAAATTAATTTTTATTGGTAAACAAAACAAGGAAAGCAAAAAAAGACAAACACACACACACACACACACAAATACATTTCAAAAATCACAATAAAAATAGCTTTAACGTCGCAACATCTTCACAAATTTTTCATAAAATAAAACAGCAGAGACAAATACATCAAAGTGAACATCATTTAAAAATAAACAAAAACCATTGGCAAAATAAAACAAAAACATGCAACAAACCACATTTGTGTTTGGCAACAGCATTTCTGCCTGCCTGCCCCTATGAGGGCAGCTGAGGACTGATCGACCTACGCTTTTTATAACAGTGCTTAATGAAGCAATTGAAATCACATGAACAAATTGCAGTCTCTAGTTTGGGTGAGCTTTTTAAGTGCTTCCACCTGGTATTAACCCAACCAAGCTTCTATGACCATCCAAGTGATTTTCACCTTTTAAAAAGAAAGGAAATTTTTTTCTAAGTGTCTGAGCAGACTCAGTTCATCACACATGTAGGAACAAAGCTGCAATGGCATGAGAGCTTTTTTTTTTTTTTCCCTGAATTCATGCTTTCCAGCCTGAAGGGGAGGTCTTAGTGAATTATTACGTAACAAAACTAAAGAATAATAATTAAAATGCCCCTGTCCTTACAGACAGAAGTGAACACGCACATTTAATAATCTATTTGTGGGAAAAAAAAGGTTGCCAATTTTGTTTGGGAGCCACGTCGCACGACTGCGCAATTGTCAGTTAAAGCAACGCCGTGCCGAATCACAAAAACTGGCCCGGTCATTGACCAGCAATATGGTCCGGGGCTCAAGTGGTTAAAAATTAACAAAACACTAAAGTTAGCCCAATTTTTGGTGATAATGTGAAAGATGATGTTACACCGAGTAAATAGATACCTTACATGTCACGCTTTACTATTGCAAACACGCCTGGAATGGGGCCAAAATTCATTACTTGAAAATCCCCATAGGCGACCTTTTTTTTTTTTCAGGTTACCAGTTTATAGTTACAAAGAAGATCTAGGGGGGGAGGGGGGGAGAGCACCAGTTAGGCTTGCAACATGGATCAAAATTGTATCACTTGATGTATGTGTTTGTGTACCAAGTAGTCCAAGGTTTCCAGAGGGCGAGCAATTTAGAGTAAGTGGGTTTCCCCCGAGCTAAGACTGTTTCATATGTGTAGTGGGTCTGTACTAGGTTAATGACTTCCGTGAGTGTGGGGGTTTCTTTTGTTTTCCATTTCCTAGCAATCAGTAGTTTCGTCGCTAAGAAAACGTGTGTGGTCACTAGTCGATGGGTCGGTGGTAGGTCGTCGATAGTTAGGTTGAGAATGGCTAGGTGGGAAGATAGAAGTATGGGGGAACGAAAGATGTCCCGCAAGGTCGTCTCAACTGCCGACCAAAGTTGTCGTACGGGTGGACATGTCCAAAAGATGTGTAAGATTGTACCGGGCAGGCCACAGTCTCTCCAACACATGTCAGAGGCATGTGTATAACACTTGGCTATCTTGTGGGGTGTCATGTACCATCTCATTAGTATTTTTTGGGTCAGCTCCCACAGGGAGGTACAAGAGGTGTATTTATAAACAGACTTAATTGCCGTTTGCCACTGCTCATCAGTAAAGAGAGTCTGGACATCAGTTTCCCAATCGTCCAGGGGTTTAGTTTTGTGGAATAAGGTCTTGTCCTGGAAAGTGGAGTACAATATGGAGGTACCCCTAGGTTTACTAACGTCATTTAGGAAGTAGTTCCAGATGTGAATTGGTAAAGAGCCTTCTAGAGAAGGGTTTGCCGCTAGGCACTTTTGTATTCTATAGTATGTGAAATAATCCCTGGTTGGAGCGAGGAACTGTTGTTGTAGTTGTAGAAAAGAGGTAGTAGCCACAAGGGAGCGTAAGTCAGATGTGGAGTGTACTCGGTCTGCAAGCCAAGTCGGGATGGTCAGGTCGGGTGATAGCAGTTCCAATGTTTCTAGCGGGACCGGTATTGGCTTGGTCAGACGGTTCGTCCATCGGGTGTTGTGAAGGATTTTCCATGCCTTAACAGAGGCTTGGACGGTAGGAGAATAGAGTGTCAATGGTGCATTTTTTGTGGTCATGCTAAACATCCACCTGGCTAGGTTAGGTCCCGGTGTCGCGGTGTTTTCTATGTCTCCCCATAGTGTAGATGGCGAAGAGGAGAACCAGTCCCTCATTTGGGAGAGGATTGAGGCTAAATAGTAGTCCCTGATGTCTACGTGGCCCATCCCGCCCACTGACCTGTGTTTAATGAGTTTAAAGTGGCCACATCGAGATTTTTTCCCTTGCCATACAAATTGTGTCAAAATGGACTGTAGAGAATTGAGATAGGAGCGTGAAAGAGGCACGGGCAACGTGCGGAAGATGTATAACATCCTGGGGAGTAGCATCATTTTGAATGCCGCGAGGCGACCCGCCCATGAGAATTCGTGTTTAGAGAGGTTGTTAGTTTCTTTGATCAGTATTTGCTTAATGCTAGTGTAGTTATGCTTTGAGGTATCTTTTAGCGACTTATATAGTGTTACACCCAGGTATGTTATGCCATCGTCTGCCCAGGAGTAAGGATAAGTGTTTCTGAGTATGTTACTAGTAATTGCGTCCAAGCCCAGGTCTAGAATATGAGATTTTTGTTCATTCACCTTATAATACGAAACAGCACTAAATTTCTGTAACAGCAGTTGTACCGAAGCCAGGGAGGATATTGGATCTGTGATCATTAGTATCACGTCGTCCGCGAATAAATTAATTTTGTGGTCTTTAATGCCGAAGCGGAAGCCCGCTATACCGGGGTGAGACCTGACATGTTCCGCGAGCGGTTCCATAACCAGGTTGAATATGAGCGGGGACAAAGGGCAGCCTTGGCGGGTGCCATTGGTTATGGAGAATGGTCGTGACAGCATTTCCGAGGTATATACTTGGGCCGAGGGGGAGGAGTATAGCGCCAATATGGCCGACAGTATGTGGCCCTGGGAACCGAATTTAATAAGAGTCGCTTTCATATAGTCCCAATGGACTCTGTCGAACGCCTTCTCTGCATCCAGAGAAAGGAGCAGAGAAGGCGTTCGGGTGGATCCAGCACCATGTATGATGTTGAGAATCCTGCGGGTAGCGTCATATGTTTGCCTCCCTTTTGTGAAGCCCGACTGGTCTTTGTGAATGAGCAGGGGCATCAAGTTAATCAGCCGGTTGGCTATGAGTTTGGCATAAATCTTGGTATCTATATTGAGTAAGGATATAGGGCGAAAGTTCTGCGCGTGGGTGGGTTCCTTGCCTGGCTTCGGCAGTGTAATAATCAAGGCGGACAGCATTTCAGGAGGGAGAGAGGAGGACGAGGCAGCGTCATTGCAGACATTCGAGAGTAAGGGCGCTAGTGTTTGTCCAAAGAGTTTGTAGTACTCACTAGTGAGTCCATCTGGGCCCGGGGACTTGTTAGAGGGCAATTTCGAAATGGTTTCCAGAATCTCTTGCGGAGTAAACGGGGTGTTCAACGTCAAGAGCTGGTCGCTGGACAGTCTGGGAAGGTTAATGTGCTCTAGAAATGCTGAAATGTCTTGGGGGGAGGGCTGCGGAACAGAGGAGTCGTCTTTCAGGTTATAGAGGGTATTGTAATAATGGCGGAAAGCCTCGGCGATGGCCGAGGGGTCTACTAGTTTTTGTTTGGAGGCAGGGTGATATATATGGGCGATTTTGGCTTTGGCATAATGCCCTTTGATCCTGGCAGCCATGGCTTTACCGGCTTTATTGCCCGTGGAGTAATGTTTAGCCCCGAAACGTGTGTGGGCTTTCTCGTAGGAGTCTAAAAGATGGGACCTCAGCTCCTGTCTAAGGAGACCTAATTTATGCTTAAGGGCCCTGTCAGGATGAGATTCGTTTAGGTTTTCTAGTGATTTGATTTCTGCCGTCAGGGAGTCTAGACGTTGTGTTCTCCTCCTCCTCTCTCTAGCTCCAATCTGGATGAGAATCCCTCGCACGAATGCCTTATGGGCATTCCATAAAACAGAGTTATCAGCAACAGAACCAGTATTTAATTCAAAAAATTCCTCTAAACTTGTCCTGATATAATCTGAATAAAGCGGAGAGTTCATGAGAGCTGAATTAGCCCTCCAAATTCTTGTAGCAGAGGCAGATGGAGAGTCACTTGTAGTTAGGGTAATAGGTGCGTGGTCTGACCACGTGATGGTACCTATCTCAGATGCTGAGGCAGTGGGCAGGGTCCACTTGTCAACCAAAAAGTAGTCAATTCGAGTGTAGGAGTTATGGCAAGGAGAGAAAAAGGAATAGTCTCTTTCGGTGGTGTGGTGGCAACGCCATACATCGTACAGGTCATGTGAGCGTATGAAAGCGCCCATAGGCGATGCTGTTCTGTTGAGCCTGGAAGAAGCATCGATTGAATTATCTGGTACAATGTTGAAGTCACCGCAGATGACAAGGCGGCCTTGTTTAAAGCGGTCTATTTTTTTCATCAGTTTGGACAAGAAGTGGATTTGGCCTTTGTTTGGTGCGTACACCTACACAATGGTGTGTCTGACACCATTCAGAGAGCAGTCCAGTGCTAAGAATCTGCCATTGGGATCAGTGAGAGTATTGTGAATGACTAGAGATACCGTGGTCTTGAAGGCCATCAGTATGCCATTTTTTTTGTCAGGTCCCGAGGCTTTGAGTATGGTAGGAAAGTTCTTGTTCGTGCATTTGGGTTCTGCAGTGAGTTGAAAATGCGTCTCTTGTACACAGAGGATATCACATTTGGAGTCTTGGGCTGTTTTCCATAGAGATGCCCTTTTGGCCGGGTGGTTCAGGCCCTTTACATTTAGTGACAGAAATTTCGGCATCGTGGAAACAAAAAGGTGCGGTGCGTAAATGGAAGAGGTAGTACTCACAGTTCGTGTGGCTCTGGATCAGGGCCTGGTAGGATCTCGCAAGTCCTGAGGTTCTGGAGGGTTACGAAGGTAGGTTCTTCAGTGGAGGATGTGTAGTGGTAGAGAGGTGCTCTTCCGGAACAGGATAGGTGGAGGGGAGAAGAGGACAACAGTTATTGCAATAGAACGGATATGCAATGGGATCAGGTAAGGAAATGAGGGGAAGGAGCAATAAACACAAACAAGGATCAGTGGTATACCAGCAGAACCACTGAGCGTAGCTGGAGGGTAAAAGTTTGTGAACTAGCTGCAACGAGCAGGCACTGGACCGGAGTGCTTAGTGAAAGTAAAGACAGAGCAGCACTGAAACATGGTCATTTGATCCCATCGGAGTGAGGGCATTTCATGGGAGGCAGCTGTTTCCCTGCAGCGGGTGTGTGGGGTAATGGCACCCCTTCCGGGATGATCTTCCATTTTTTAAGCAAGCGTATTCCTTCCTCAACTGTGTGTATGGCATGTTTCACTCCATTTTTGGTCACTAGGAGTTTGGTCGGGAACCCCCATTGGTAGGGTATTTTATGATTGGTGAGCGGCTTGGTGATGGTTTGCAACTGCTGGCGTTGTTTTTGGACAGGAGCATGTCCTTGGTGTGGAAAAAATGTATTTTCATTAGCGTGTCGCGGGGGACCTCTGCCGGTAGGTGGGGGGGTTTTGGCAGGCGGTGTATGCGGTCTATTATAGTTTCCACAGGAGGAAGATCAGGCAATAAGGTGGAAATCATTTCTCTAGCATATGTATTGAGATCCGCTGGGATGATCGATTCTGGTATACCGCGAATCTTGACGTTATTACGTCTCGACATGTCCTCAAGGTCCGCCATTTTGGCCCATACCCACTGTTGCTCATCTCTAACATGGTCGTGGGCGTCCACTAGGTCATTTACTGTGTCTGTCATGGCGCTCATCTGGCTTTCAATATGCCCCATCCTGTTCCCTATGTATCCCACCTCCAGCTTAAAGGCAGCAAACATAGAGGAAATGTCACTGTGTAGTAAGTTATGCAGTGAGGTGAGCATCTCTTTTAGCTGTGTGTCCACGACAGGCTGGCCTGACGTGGGGAAGGCTGCAATAGGGGATGGTGCGGGAGGTAGTGAGAGGAGAGCGTCCTGAGCAGGCCTTACCTCAGAGGCCTGTATGCCTGAGTCGAGCCGCATCCGCGCCTTCGCCGGGCTGTTGGAGGTGGACGGAGGCCCAGGAGCAGTGGAGGGATCCGGGGATGGTATTTGCGGCTGGGTGAACAAGTCCTCCTCATCAGGCAGGTCAGTGTATGCTCGATCACCGCCCGGGGAGCGGTCGCGGGCGCCATCTTGGATATGGCCTCCGGGCGCTGAGGAGAAGAAGTCGGTCAGTTTCCGAGGGGCCCGGTACTCCTTTCGCTTGCGGGAGGTTCCGGTCTGGTTCCCCACTGTGTGGGGGTCTTGGTGTTGCATTTCTGTGCTCGGGACAGTGCCGTTAGCGGGTCAAATCTCCGGTCCGTGCGGGAGCTGAGGAATCAGCCGTCCATTCAGCTCGATGGCTAGCCACGCCCCCCGTTATTTTTTTTATTTTTTTTAACGAGTTATTGCGGCGATCAGCGATTTTTATCGGTACTGCGACATTATGGCGGACACATCGGACACTTTTTTGGAACCATTGGCATTTTTCGAGCGATCAGTGCTATAAAAATGCATTGCTTACTCTAAAAATGCCACTGGCAGGGAAGGGGTTAACACTAGGTGCGAGGGAGGGGTTAAATATGTTCCCTGGGTGTGTTCTAACTGAAGGGGGGGTGGGACTGACATGGGTAAATGACAGATCGCTGTTCATGAAGGGGAACTCCAGACCCAAAAGCTTCCAGCTCCTCCCAGTTTGGTCATTCCACTTCCTGCTGGAGTAGAGAGAAGACCTGTCTTCCAGAGCTCCTGTGTTCCAGAGACCAGCCACCAGGACCAGCCTCCAGCCCCAGCCCCTGGCCCCAGAAGAGGGGAGGGATGGCCTCCCTCAGCCCAGGTGAAGGACCAGCATCCGGCCTCCGGAGTAACCAGCAGCACCTGCCCTCCTCCAGCCAGACGAAGATCAGCAGGGATGACCGCCTCTTCCTGGGCACCCAGCAGGGTCTCTTAGACTGGACTACCACACTACCAGGTGAGACTGAGGCCAAAGCCAGGAAGAGGTGTGATAAGATCAAGTCCCTGCTGGTTAGGATAGCCCAGGCCTGCGTGGAAAAAATGACAGCTCTCGCAGGCCTGAGGGACAAGAGGGACAGGTGCTCTAGTAGTAAGAGGTCGGAGTACAGGGAGGCCATTAACACCCACCGGCTGCAGGTGAAGGAGATTTGGGATTATCTTGGGGGATTTTGTGAACGTGGGGCTGGAGAAGTTGCTTTCCTTGAGGAGCTCAGGAAGACCCTCCAGCAGGCCAGCCAGGAAGGAAGTCAGACGGCAAGGAGGAGCAGCGGGCGGTCGGGGTCCCAACCCTCCAAGCAGCCGGGGAAGTCAGGAGAGCCTGGGTGTAGTGGGGGGGGTGGAAGCTCTGGTGGTGCAGGGCCCAGTAAGGCCATAAAACCTGGGGAGGGCTCCCGAGAGCCGATCCCTCGGTCCGTGAAAAAAGGGGCTGGGGGGTTGGCTATGACAGGGGAGCCCAGTGATCCAGGAGGCCGCAGGGCCCAGGCGCCGCCGGAGGTACCCCCCCGGTGTCTTCGGGTCAGCATGCCCAGGCTCCCTCAGGATGGTCACGCTGCCACAGCTGGGGCCCACCATGTGCCGGCCTCCATGACCCCTCAGCGTGCAGTAGAGCGGGATGATCTGGCAGTGAAAGTGTCAGGGACTGCTCCTGCAGCTGCTATGTCACCGGGAGAGGGGCAGGTACATGGTGGAGGTATAATAACAAAGTCAGCTTCAGGCAAACAGCTGGTGTGTAGTGTGACCAAGATGGCGCCGGCTGCTGGGGGAGGAGCAGCTGAGGCCACATTCCCCAGTGGGAACCAACCCCTTTTCAGGGAAGGGGGATGTGGCCAGCTCCCATCCAGTGCTCGGGACCCGGAAGTGACCGCCCGCGAACCGGAAGTGCACCCCCCGCGAACCGGAAGTGCACCCCCCGCGACCGGAAGTGCACCCCCCGCGACCGGAAGTGCACCCCCCCCCCCCCCCCCCCCCCCCCCGACCGGAAGTACACCCCCCGCGACCGGAAGTGACCCCCCACGATCAGAACTGCCCCCCTGCGAATCTGCGGCTGGTGTCACCGGCTTGGAGGACCTGGGGGATGAGAGGCCGGGGGTGCGGGGGTGCCTAGTCCCGGATGCTGCAGCAGGCACCTCCAGGCACCCCCGGCAAGTAATGGACAGCATGGACGGTAATATGGACGGTAACATGGACGGTAAGCTGCCACCCCCCCAGGTCCCCATGGACATTACCACAAGCCCCGAGGGGCTCCCTGCAGGACAGGCGGGGTGGGGGGAATGTCAGGTGGGACCCCTCCCGGTGGACTGTGCAGCTTATGACTTTATCCGGCAGTTGGAGGGGTCCCAGGGGGGCATCCCCCCAATACGGGTTGAGTCCCAAGGGGCTGGTGAGGTCGCAGAGGGGTCTGGTTGGGGGAGTTTGGTGGGGGAGGTACCCCCCTCTGCTGTGGCCCCAGGGGGGGAGGGGCCTGTAGTCAGGCCAAGGGTGGTGGGTCAGGGGGGTCAGGGTAGTTCAGTGGGGGTGGGTGCAACACCACCGGCAGGGATGGGGGCCCCCCCGTTCCCCCCCACTTCTGGGGGTGCTGTGGGGGGTGCCCCGCTTCCGGAGAACATCTTTCGGGGGTCTCCGGAGGCCAACTTATTATCTGCCCTAAAGGGGGGTCGCTCTTTCGCCCAGGTGGCGGGCTCTCGTGCCCCTCTGGACCACCTGTACAGCCGGTTTGGCGCCCAGAATTTCCGCGCCCCCCCTGCTGACCAGGAGAGGACGCAGGGGTCGGCGTGGACGAGGGGTACAGGTGGTCCAGAGAGGAGGCGTAGGAATGTTGTCCAGCTTCGGTACGAGGGTCCGGACCCCTGCCCCGCCCGAGGGGAGGTGGTGGACCTGGTACTCTCCTTGGGTTTTGGGGTGGGTGACCTTTTTGCTGTCATCCACCCCACCAACACACGGGAGTTTGACATCAGTTTTGTCACTCCCGTGTGTATGGAACGCTTCATCACCAGCTTTGGGCTGGTGAGGGGCGTTGACCCTTGGAAGAAGTACAGGCTCATTCCCATCTCCAGGCAGGAGGAGGTAAAGAACATCACCATCCTGGTGAGGAATGAGTCGCTCCCTCCGGAGGACATTGCCACCTGGCTTGGGAGGTACGGGCAGTTGCAAACCCCCCTGAGAAAGAACCTCGATGAGCGCGGGGTCTGGA